>NC_056743.1:1283917073-1283974573 GCF_019279795.1 Protopterus annectens
CCGATTTGTGTTCTATAATGCATTCCTTAAGTTTTCTTGTGGTCTTGCCTACATAAGAAGAGGGGCATTGGCCACAGGTTGCTAAGTAAACTAGGTTCATACTATTACAATTTGCTATCAAATTAAATGTGTAACATTTGCCTGTGGAGGGATGTATAGAAGAGTCACTATCCTTTCCTAGTATATCACTACAACAAGTACAACTCATACAACTAAAAGTACATGTTCTCATTTCTGACTGTCGCTTAGATATGGGTTTAAAATATTTATAACATAATTTACTTTTCAAATTTCTCATATTCCTATAAGAGAAATATGGTTTCATATCTAGGATATTTCTAAGTTAAGGTGAAGCCATTAAAATCAGCCAGTTTTTTTCTATAATTTTCTTTAACTGCTTGTGTCCTAACATTATGGGTTGTAACATACCTAACCTTATCTTTACTTGGCATAGATTTTATCAATGGACTAGTCTGTTTTTGAATAGTACTAAAGATTGTCCTCAAGGATGTAATTCTATCTTCCTTTACGTCTTCACTTATTTGTAAAACTTGCCCTTTATCATACCCACTATCCAGAAAATCTGCCTTCATATCTTCTAACCGTTTAAAAAATATAAGTTCTTCTGTATTTAATCTACTAGCTCTACTAAATTGTGCCCTCATTATTCCCCTGAATATATGGGGGTCTTGCATACTGTGTCTATGTATATATCTCCCAGCATGCACTTCCTTCTTATGGATGCTTGTTTCTATAATGCCCTGTTTCATTTCTAGATAGACATCTAGGAATGTAGCACTACTCCTAGAGAATTCCACTTTAAATCTTAGAAATTCCATTGTGTTATTCAAATAATTTACATAACTGTGCAATTCTTCATCTGTCCCTTTCCAAATAATAAAACAGTCATCCACAAAACGTTGATATAAACATGCTTTCTTGTTAAAAACATTCAAATCGCTACATATATATTTACTGTCCCATTGATGGAGTACAAGGTTTCATAAGTATTAGCAACGGATGTTCCCATCTCCAACCTTGTTAATTGTAGGTATGGTTCACTATTAAACAGGAACACATTCTTAGTTAGGACTAAATCTAACAGCAAACATATATTCTCTACACTTCTAGAAGGCATCACAAGCTTATTATTCAAAAACTTTCTTATTGCATCTATGCCATAATCGTTAAGGGATCACAGTAAAAAGTGACATGATATCTAGTGTTACAAAAAGATAACTGCCCTCAACCAATTCTGCATGTTCTATTGTGTCAAACCATTTTCGCAATTTCATAATAAAATCTGTGGTATCTTTAAGTACGCATAGGCACTCTGTCAAAAAATAACTTAATTTCTTCTGTAAGTAAATTGAGATGGGCTCCATCACCCATCCTTTGCCAGATACTATTGGCCTCATTGGTGGGCTTGGAAGTGACTTATGTATCTTCGGTATACCATAAAACTATGGTATCTTAGCACAGGATACCGTGAAATAATTCAATAGATCTAAATCTGTCACCACTAAGTTGTAAATCATACACAGCCATATTAACATCACTAACATATTTTTTCACTTCTAAGAAAGTTATTTTCTTAAAGGTGTTCCCATCCCCCAATAATACATTTATGGATTGCATGTAATCTTCCCGATTCATAAGCACACAGCACCTCATTTATCAACTTGCTTAATTACTAAATTCTCATCTTCTTCCAAATTTTTTAGGCTAAGTATTCCTCATATGTCAAATTATATTTCTTATATTTCTGTTCTTGTATTGTCTCCAGATGTTCTACCTGAAAACGTCTCTGTGTCCCCATTGTAGATATGTTTAAAACCAATTGCTAATTGCTACCCCTTTTTATTTTTATTTTCAGCTATATCCACCACACTGCATTGTGTGTTTATATTCCCTTCTACCACCATGTTTGTTACTGGGGTCACTGAGGTAGAAGGAGTGTCCGAGGTCTGACTAGCCAATTGCATAACTGGATCCATTGAGGCTACTTGTTGATTCGCTGCCTTAACGTTTCTCTTCTCAGTGAACTCATCCAGATCATATAATGAGTTCCGCTTAGCAGAAACTGCTTTTTCAATATTCGAGCATTCCGTTTTTGACCAGGTCCTTTTGAAAGTCATTAATGTCCCTAAGGAGTTTACATTGTTTAACAGCCTCAAGTTTATCATCTAGTTGTTGCATTCTATCTAACATTTTCTGGTAGATCATAAGCATGTCGGGAAAACAAGTCATTCCCATCAAACTGTTTTCCAGACTCACAATCTCTTCCTTCAACTCGTTCTCTATTTTTTGAAAAAATTCATTCATTAGAGCCATATAGTCCAAGCCCAACTTTAAGTTAAGCTGTTGCCAGTGCTTCAAAAGTTCTGGGTACACATTTGCATAGGTGGGCATTTTTAAAATTGGTTAACCTCGTGGAATAATTCTCAAGTCCAAATAAACCATAAAACTCAACCTTGGCCTGCCTTGTGTCTGTGTTTGGGCAGACTATTGATGAGTTGGTCTGGTTTGTGAAGGTAAATGTGTTTAGTGAGTATTCTATAGGTAGGCAAGGAATAAGTAGTCAAAAGCATGTTGCACATGGGGGATTATCAGTGTTTGTGACATTAAATCTGTGTGTGTGTGTGTGTGTGTGTGTGTGTGTGTGTGTGTGTGTGTGTGTGTGTGTGTGTGTGTGTGTGTGTGTGTGTGTGTGTGTGTGTGTGTGTGTGTGTGTGTGTGTATGTTTGCTGAGTTTGACAATCTGCTGCTTGCAATATGTGCAAGGTTGGAAAATTTTGCGTGTGTGTGTGTGTGTGTGTGTGTGTGTGTGTGTGTGTGTGTGTGTGTGTGTGTGTGTGTGTGTGTGAGATAGTTGTGTGTTGAACCGATTGATCCAAAGTGAGGGTTTGAGCTAGCATTGATGAAGCAGAGGGACAAAGCCCTGAACACAGCCCAGGTTAACCCGAGTTCAACTAGTGGCTCAGGCTCCTGATGGTGTGGGCTAGTAGACTAGGGAGTGCCCATGCTGCTGCTGTGGGAGTACAGTAGTTTCTACCTGACTCACACTGCTGCTGTGATGACAGGGCCTTAGCCAGAGAGTGGAGGCCTATCATGATGGGAGGAGCAAGTGTCAGGAAGATGAGGGCACAGCTGTCCAAGCCAGTGATGGCAACTCTTGTCTGCATATGTGGAGGAGCTCTCACACATTGACTAGGAAGTAAAGGCAGCTGTTGTGGTGAGACAAATGCTGATATCACCATCAGGTGGTAAATTAAGTCATAAAAAGTAAAAGTTTTCATTGAATGGATGCTGGTGAGAGCACAAAATTCCTGACTGCCTGTATGACTACTTCCCTCTGACAGTATAATGTCTGATCAAGTGAAAGCTTGATGATTAGCAAGCACAGGGACAAACATTATAAAATGTTTGGGGGTGGGGTTAGTGTTTAGAAGATTGTAATATGTGTGTGTTTTGTATCTATGAGTGATGGGCTGCAAACAGTTTTATGATGTGTATATGTTATGTGTGTCTGTGATCAAAGTGATCGGGCTGTGTGAAAGCTTTTCTGTGAGAAGGATGATTGTCCAACTCTATGCAATACGTGGCACTTAAACTAATCTAAGTACAATTTTATGCCACTGCAGTTGCATAGAGGGATAAATCCCTGCCTATGACCCAGGCAACTTGGGTTCGATTAGTGTCATAATTGACTGACAGATCAACAAGCGGAGATGGGCGTACTTATCCTGGGGAGATGGTGGGAACATGGGCTTCTCCTGTGATAATCCCTGGTGGAAACTGAGGATATCAATGGAACATCAATAGGGGAGGCATGGTTCAAAGAGGGGGATGGGGAGGACCTGGCTGAGGTGCCATAGAGGTAGAGAGATATACTGCAATGTCTCCATTGCACATCTGCCATGATACATTACCAAGGGGGAAGGGGCAGTGGATAGGGCATATAAGAAAAAAAAGATAGGACAGATGTGATGATAGACAAGCTGCTTTGGACACCCTTAGGATCCACAAGTGGACCCATTGGTACCAGAGCTAGTTGGGGGGGCATAAGATATCAGCTGGTAGACCTGGCATGGATGTGGGGCATTGTGGGCCATGTGATGATATGGCCAAGTACCAGCATAGCCAGCTGGAGTTTTGTAAAGAATATGTCCTTTGAACATCAAACTGATTTATACAAGATGTTTGTGTTACAAATGTATTAGAACTGTATGTCATTTGTATATCAAACTGGTTTTGTATAGATGCTTGCGCTGAAAATGTATTTATGAGCTTTGCTTGTGTTAAAATGTATCATCAGTGCACCCTGCTGAAATGAAGAGAAATTTACGTGTATTATTGCAGCTGAATTAAATGTATATGTTTTAATAGAGGATACTGGCACAGCAGAGGTTAACTTTAAGAAAAATAATGTAAATGTAAATGAGCTGTTAAACCCTTAAAAGGTACCTCACAGTGCTGAGTAGGATTGGAGACGCTGAGTCTGGGGAAGAGCCTTTGTCCATTAGTTCAGTGAAAAGAGGGGAGGCCTTAGGCACTGCCATAAACATTTGGATGTGTATTGTGGCCATTTCTGCTAACTTCCTGTGTCAGCTTTAAAGAGGAATACTGTGAGAACCTAGAGTCAGGTGACCAGATGAGGTCATTCTGCCAGCCCTCTTGGAAATTATATTTTAGATATTAAAAAGAGAAATCTCAGAGTTTTGAGTATAATGTTTGGGAAGCCTGACTAGAAAGATCCTTACCCACAGAATCTTGCCTTATGGTAGTAAGTAACTTAACTAGGGAACATTAATTATTATAGATTCAGTCAGGAATATAATGAAGCTTATTTTAGATATTGTTTTTTCTTTATTTGTATGAGAGTCTGTCTATCAATGTTCTTTTTAATATCTCCTGTGATCTGAACTATGTGGTTTACTGTGAATGAATATATATATATATATATATATATATATATATATATATATATATATATATATATATATATATATATATATATATATATATATATACAGTATTTTCATGTAATTTTATTATTATTATTATTATTATTATTATTATTAAATATATTTAAAACTTTTAATGTGGATGGTCCTTGTAGAAAGTATCTACCCTTTGAGAGTACTTATATTTATTTGGTGACATTGTGTGGGCTACTCCAGAAGGCCTAGCCTTCTTGGTGGACTACTACTACTGTTTGTATTAGTATTAATATTACAGAGTAATAACTGGACACCCTTTGTTAAGAGCCTTATAGTACTGACTGGTGGCAGTGAATCTACCTTATAGTCTGGAGAGAGTTGTAATCTGTGCCAGCCTTTCTCAGGTGCATGTGTGTGTGAAAATTAAATCTCTCAGAGTGTGTGTGTCAGCTACTTGGGGCAGGGACATGAAGCACTGGGTTTACAGAGAGGGAGCCAGAGGACTTGGCTTGGACACTTGGCTGAGGACCTAACCCTACAGCTGTACCAGTGGGAAGTCTTATTGGGGACCTAGAGGGAGACAGATATAGAGGCATCCAGACCCTGGGCAGTGTGTGCTGCTTGTGTGCTCTTAAGGAAAATTGTACTTGATGCAGAGAGGTCTGCATCTGGAAATACTGAGTGTATCCATTTGTATTCCAAGTGCATGTCCCTCTCCAGTGCCAGTGGTGAGTATTCAGGCTCCATGATTACTGGCCCAGCATGGGGATGTCACATATTGGTGGCTATCACATATTGGTAGCAGTGGTGGGCATCACAGGGCTGGGTCAGTAAAGTGACAGAAGTGGACAAAAAAAATTAAGTACAATATTGAAATTTGTTATATTAGCTTGGGGGCTTGCAGGGCTTTGCCATCTTGTTAGAAGTGTGCTTGATGTGTTGTTTTTTGTTTTGGTCTCATGGCTGTTGAGTTGTATTTGGGTTGACTGTCCATGTGTGTATGTGTTTGTCATATGCCAGTTAACAATGAACAGGGTAGTAAGCTAGTGTGCTCTGTCAGTTTTTTTTATTATTATTATTTTATTTTCATTGAACAGGTCATTGACTAACCTGCTGTCAATAATATAAAACTTGGTAGATGTGTAAATCCATATGCTGAATCCGTGCTTAATCTTTGATTCCTTATCAGGGTGATAGCCGGGATCTGAACTAGGCGGCATTTTAAAGGCAGCTATTGCCATAGGTGACTCAGGCCTCTGAGTCTTTTACCAACAATTCCAATCCACAGGGGACAGGAGGACCCTGTCAGGTCTCAAAGGAGCAAGAACCACAACATCAGGGTTATCCCATGCCATAGAGGTACCCATTTTAACCATGTTATTCAAAGTTCTTCTATTCGCCTTATCACAATAACATTTAAACACACATGCAATCCAAAAGTTTATCCACAATGCAGCTTACTAACATTCCACTTTTGCTCAAAAAACATGTATCAGCATACATTTTGCATCAACATTTCATCATCTTCTAGGGCTCTAAAATGCAAGGAATTGAATTTATTTTTATTTTTATTTTACATTTGGTGACCGGGCTAGTCTAGCTGGACAAATATCCGTTTTCAGTAGAGGCCCAGGGAGAAAAGCTCCATTTACATTATACAAATTAAAAAAAAAAAAAAAAAAAAAAAAAAAAATAATAAAAAAACATAAAAAAATAGGTAAGTTATACATTTGTATTGAAGGATTAAAATAAAAAAGCCAAAAAAAAAGCAGAAGGAAAATAGTTTTCTCTGTTTTATTTCACACTGGAACAGTCCACTTCCTCATTCCATAAATCATTCCCTACTGCTTCAACTCCTTGTTCACATGACATTTCAACTTACACCTAGCAAAGAAATCCCACTGTTGTCCTATTTAGCTATCCTCTATACCACCTTACCTAGTAGTACTATGCGTTGTTTGGGTCTCTACTAGTCTTCTGTCTTTACTTCCTTCATCTACATACCTGTACACTACCCAATAGGATGGTCCTCCCTTATGCATTTACTTTGCGATTCTTATTCCACCTCACTTTACCTTGTTACTTACTAAGCCCCTTACTCTTAGCCTTCAATACTATACTTCCCTTTCCCCTTCAGAATCCTATACATAACAGTTTTTATAGTCCTTACACCTAATACCTGTAAGACAGAACTATTCCTTTTATTCTTTCTGTCTAATCCTATTCATGACTCACATAGCTCTTTCTGTCTTACCTGGATGCCCTGATGGTGACAGATGTCCTTAGGGTCTTCTGTCCAACCTCCATGTCCCATCACCTCATTCTATTAAAACCCACATCCTTTTGTTCATTCTTGTACCCTGACTTTCTCTTCTTCTTTCTCCTGTGCCTGTCCTCTATCTCTCCCCAACTACTTTCTACATTTCCCATTCATTTATCTTCCTTACCCAATTATTTACATCTTCCTTCTTAACAACCTCCAACTCTGCCTCTTATCAATCATTCAATATCATCCATTTCACCCAACCTGATGGAAACAATATCTCAACCCTGTCTGTCTTTGTCCATTTCTATGTCTCTTTCTATACAAATAAACAAAACAACAGCTATGCTAAACCTCTTTCCTGTATATTTCTGAACATAAGACCCCCATCACCTTCCAAAGTTTCCTTTGCTGTATGACAATAACACCATATATGCGCATTAGACCCATTATAGAGTACAACACCCCATATGGTATGTACCTCACAAGACATCTGCAACAGCTGGAAAGACCGCAGAAATACCTCACTAAAAGAATCACAGGCCTAAAGCAGATGCCCTATGCTGACCGTCTAAAAAAAAACTCCAGATATACTTTGTGACATATCGTCTACTCAGAGACAATCTCTGCTTAACATGCAAGGCCATGTCAAACCCTGAGCTGCTGGACATGCTCCACTTAAAGAAATAAAAATCCCTCAGAGCCACGCACTCCAGGGATCTAAACCTTGTCATCACAATGAACAAAACATGTTGGAGGGATAGGTTCCTGACCTAAAGACTCCCCATACTCTGGAATAGACTGCCCATACATGTCAAGCAGAGCGCCTCCTTGGCCCTCTTCAAAAGGAACCTTGATGATTAGATGGGAGATAGGAAATTCACCCCGGGGATCACATCAGTCACCCTGCTTGACAGGGGTCCAGAGAAGTAAATATTGTGGGAAGAAATATCCAGGGAATTGTTATGGCTAGGCTTGTAAAGGCCCTAGGGCTGATAGCCTAGCACCAACCTATGAACTATGAACAGAAATCACCACCAAATCACATTCAAAGCATTTTACAGGCTTAAAAGCTGTTATATGCATTCCTGTCACAAACAAAAATCAAAAAGTGAAATGCCTAGCAGTTTCTAAAGTGATTAATTCATCTGATGGACACTTTGCTTCTGCCCACTCTCTGTGTGACTACGCTAAATATTTTATGGCTTTACACACACACACACACACACACACACACACACACACACACACACACACACACACACACACACACACACACACACACAGAGAGAGAGAGAGAGAGAGAGTGATACATGAACACATGCATACTTTTTCTTGTTAGATCTTTTATGTCTAAAGCTCTTCTCAGTAGACCTCCACTGTAAAACACTTCTAAGAGCTCTACCCCATTGGGGTTCTATCAACAAACAAACAAAACTGCTTTATTAGGAACTGCAGCCAAAGACAGATTAGTAAGCGCAGAGTGTAGGTGAATGTCCTGTAAACAGAATGCCTGTTAATACTACTACTTCCAAGCAAACATCTGATGTAGCAGAAAGTGTCAATCTGGTGCTTGCTGATTTAAAAATGACTAGAGAACATTATCACTGGAGCTATACTTGAAGAGTGTCTAAGCCGAAAGTGTCAAAACAAAGTGAATGGCAAATACAGAGCTCTTCTTGGGGGATTAGTGCTGTTCTATTGCATGACCTCCAGGATAGGGGTCTATATTATAACATCGAAGTCTTAAAACTTTGAATGTTATAATATCGAACCCTATGCACAGAATGCTGAAAATAGCGAAGCTGCAGAATATCGAATACTTTCCTAAGGAAAGTATTCGGTGGGCCGTTTCTGCAGCTTCGCTATTTCCTCGACTGTGGAGCGAAGGTTACGGACCCGGTTAAGGTAAGTGTGTGAATGAAGGTGAGTGTGCGATAGGGACCTCAGGGTTAGGGAGCAGGTAAGGTGAGTGTGCAATAGGGAATTTAGGGTTAGGGAGCAGATAAGGTGAGTGCGCGATAGTTAGGGACCTTAGGGTTAGGGAGCGGGTAAGGTGAGTGTGCGGTAGTTACAGACCTTAGGGTTAGGGATGGGTTAAGGTAAGTGGATAGCTAGTAGTGTATAAATGGTTTAGTGTAGGGTTTTGTAAAGTGTGTGTGTGGATTATTTATGTTGGTGTGCTTGTGTTGTGTGTATGTTTGTCGGAACAGCAAATTTTTTCCCAGGGAAAAAATTTGCTATTCTTAGTGTTCGATTTTATGGTCTTTTGATCGAATGGGTTCGATATTATAACATTCAAAGTTTAGGACTTCGATGTTATAATATAGACCCCAGGATAGTACAGGCAGACACACTACATTTGCTTCAATGTCACTGGCCAAAGCTTAAGTTAACTATACCCACATTGAGAAACTGTTAGCCTGGTATAAGGAATAAAGAAATTAAATCAGCATTGTTTCAGAAAAAAAGATTTATCTTGATTAAAGAGCGACAACTACTGCTACATGTATTCAGCACAGGAAATAAAGATTATCCTTAATGAATGCATCCAATTTATAATCTTGAACCTTGTTCTTAGAACAATGAGTCATGAAAGCACTAGCGTAGGCTGGACAAAAAGGAATGGGATGTAGATTTGTCTAGTGCTCAGAATTGTCTGGCTTAATGAAGTGTGGAGTGACAAGAAAAAGAAGAGACTTTTGGTACAATGTGCAAGTCAGAGGTGGTAATTGACTGGCTAGTCAGACAAGAAAGATTACAATTAGAGTTGAAAAGAGGAAGCAAGTGGGGTCCAGCAGACAGGCACCTGGTCCATTGGTTCCTTCATTCATCATATCTGATCTCAGTGCTAATAGTCAGTCTTCATTCTTATCCCAACAGGACAAGTGACCTGAAGTACATAAAAGACCTTCACAGTTTGGGTTAGATTGCCCTTACGGAAGTTTGGACTACTCTCTTTGAGTGTCCCAAAGAAGAAAATAGTGTAATAGAAAGTATATCAACTCTCCCTGGAGTCTGTCACCCCAGACACCGATCCTAATGAAAGGGAGGTTTCACCATAATTCCTTCCTGAGGACTTCAAGTTCAGGGAAATTTTAGACATGATGTGGCAGAGTGGATCATGGTCAATTGACTTCACCTCCTCAGAAGAAGAGATCCTCTGAGAGGCCATCAGGTCCATGATTCTCAGCAGCCTGGATGATTCCCCCATCTGGCAAAATGGTTAATATGGTATGCAACAGAGCTTTGAGAGAATAAGATGCTGCTTTTCCAATCCCCCAAAAGCATGATAAGAGTGCTATGAACCCTCAGGGCCAAACAGGAGGAAGGGACCTCTTGGCAATACTATTGTGGTGTTAGCAGCTACCAGATAAGAGGCATCTGAGGATGCCCAAGCTATTCTTCCTCTAGATAAGGATTCAAGGATAATGGACAGACAAGGAAAGCATATTTATGCATCCAGCACATTCTCCATTGGGGCTGTGAACTGCATGAAGCACGTGATATTGCTTCCATTAGACCTAATGGACAAAACACTATTGACTCTGACACAGCTGTCCCCTGGAGGTATCTACAAGTAGCTGGAGCCTCTTGTGGAAAATATGAATTTAATAGCATCAGTTTCAATGTATCTTCTTCATAATGCCAGAGATGGAACAACTCATTCCACATGTTCGGGCATCTCCATGACATGTCAGGTCTGGTTGTGACTAACTGAGTTTGTGGGACATTTCAGAGGACCTATGTCAATGCTCCTTTGAATGTACTTCCTATTTTGGCCAAAAGAAAAGGAAAGAAAAAAAAAATCGAGCAATGAAAGCGAGAGGGCAAGATGATCACTGCAGTCAGGTTCAAGCTGTTGGTCCCTCAGTGGTCATTCCAAAAAAACCAAAAAGGAAGCAAAAAGATATGAAAGTTCCAACAGCTTAAGCAACAGTTTGATTGGCATTCCCATGGCAGAAGGAATATCTCTAATAGACCCATCCCAGAGGTAGAAGTGGTTCACAGCAACAGGAGTTCAATGGTTCTTCCCCTGAGAATAGACAGTATAAACCCCAAGAAATTGCTGGATGTCTCACTCTTGAGGCAATCAGAAGACAACTCTCCTTGCACTCAAATGCATGGGAGGTCATTAAAACATGACAACTGGATCAAGGAGATAATTTCCAGAGACTTTAACATACTGTTTTCCAAGTAGCCTATATATCCACATTTACATCCTCCAACATTTCCACCCTGATAAAGAAAGGTGGAAGAACAGGAAGTAGCTAACCTTTTGACCAAGTAAAACACCCAAGAGGTCCCACCAGACCAGAGATGGTATATATTCTACTTAGGATCTTTTTAGTGCCCAAAAAATGGACAGAACCTCAGACCAATTATGGACCTCATCAATATAAATCAACTTGTCAAAAAGAAACGTTCTGGATGGTCACACTGTGACCCATCCTTCCTTTCCTGCTTCAGATTGGATGTGCTGTTTGGATCTCTAGGATGCCTACCTTTGTATCAAAATCCCCAAAGCATCCAGAATACTTCTAAACTTCTAGATGGATAAGCCAAAGCAGGGATGTGAAGTGATAGCTGTCCCCAGCATGAAAATAGTAGACTGCATTCACTTCCTTGTTATTTGAGAAAAATTAACAACAAAATATCTTAAACTTAAAATTAAAAGCAACAGTAATTAACAGTTCAAAGTTTCTGATGTAAATTCTTCTTTTTTTCCAACCACCTTTATTAAATTTCCACATATGACACAGGCAATATTACATTTATATAAATGAAAAATATACAAAATTATATCACTTTAGTTACAAGCATTTTACATCACAGACACCACTGAAACAACTATAGTTGTAAACATTATACATCACTTATAAACCATCCAGTCATTGTCAGTAAAGCATTATATAGCTCATTCAAATCCTGCCTCTTAAACATTGCTCCTGCTCTGCATATATTGTTCCCACAATCCCCCCTTTTTCCTATGTAGTTTGCTCCTTCCCTCTTCTAAAGATCCCAATCCCAGTTGTTTTATCTCTGTTACTATATTCACTACTTCTAAAGTAGGTCTAGACTTTGATTTCCATTTTCTAGTAATTTTTTTGGCAGCCACCATGATTAGACTCAGCAAGGCCTTACTATGTCTAGGCAATTCTGATTCTATAGCATAATTCAAACAAATCATCTCCCCAGTCAGTCCAATCTGCTCACCCAGCATCTCCGACAGGGCAGACTGCAGGGAATCCAAAAAGTCTGCCATCTTATTAGACTTCCAAAAAAATATGTTCCCAGCTACCTCCTTCTTACCTGTCACACCATCAACATTTGCTATCCACCTGAGGAAAAATTCTTTGGAGTCTACTCGGGGTATAAAAATACCTATGTAAACACTTCCAAGCAAAGATCCTAAAGCTTGTAGACTTTGTTGCATATTTGGGATATATACATTGTAGACTTTGTTGCATATTTGGGAGATATACATATATCCCCCATTGTCTCTTTGTGACTTGCTTATCCAATCTCACTTCCCAATCCTATCTAAGCTTCTCTAATGGATTGTTATAATTATCATGCTATATTTTATATGCTTTACTAATTATTCTTTATTTAACCACGGCTTCTGTTCTAGATTCTATTAAAAACTCTACCAGTGCTGGTCTTTCATTTAGGAGCCCCCTATTTCTTTCTCTTGCCTATACTCTGATATCAATCCTTGGTAGGGAAGGTGATCTCTAACCTGCAGTCCAAATACATTTTTGGCCTCTTTCCATTCTATTACCTTTCCCTTTTTAGTTATTTGTTCCCAATACCTTGGTTCTTTTGCCAGTTTTCTCCAATAAATTCCAGCCTCTTCTTGCCTATTATCTGTATCCCTGATGCAGTCAACCCTGTCAGCAAAATCTCTTTTCTCCATTCTCATGCTGGTTTGGTTCTTAGGATACTCCCTGCTCTTTTATGAATTTAATACTCTGTATGATTTTGGTTGTTCACCTTAAGACTCTGCATCCAAAATCCCAATCTCTCCTTATTTCTTGAGCTTCATCCCTGTGTCAGCATCATTCCTTTCCACTTTGAATTACAGTTTTCTGCTTGTGCTATGGTTAAAAGCCTTAACTGTGTTGCTCTAAAATACCCCCTCAAATTAGGTAATCCTAGTCCACCTGGTTCTATTGGTAGAATCAGTTTATCCCGCATGACCCTTGCTATCTTCCCTTCCCAGATAAAATCCTTCAACTCTTTTTTTAATTGCTATCCACAACTTCTCCTCTGGTTGATAAAAGTATGCCTGACCCATGTATAAGACTTGTTGTTGTTGTGTCTTTTGGCTTTTCCCAGTTAGGGGTCGCCACAGCGGAACTCCGGTCCACTAATGATTGGCAGTATATTTTTACATGCCGAGTTGCCAGCTCTGACACACAACCTTCAACGAAGGTACGCCCATTCACGCATGTCTCCACACAGAAGATGCTCAAGTTGAGAATCAAACAGGACAACGTCTTACTGTGAGGCGACAACGCTACCGCAGCACCACCACCACAGTTGACCCATGTATAAGACTAAAGGGACTAAAAACATTTTAATGGCTTGTATCTTAGTATCCATATCCATATAACAAGATTTCCAGTTTCTCAATTTTTGTATTATCTTCTGTTTAGTCTCTTCTCACATATCCTTAGCTGCCACCACAGAGTCATTTCTAATCCATACTCCTAAATATTTCATTTTATCATGCCCCCATAAATATGGATATTGTTGGACCAATTCATGTGTGGGTACATAATTTATCACTACTGCCTTTGTTTTATCTTCATCAATTTTGTATCCCGAGAAGATCTGAAAATGTCTTAAAATGTTCTACAACACTGTAATGTCCCTTTCTGGTTTTGACATGTATAAAATAATATTATCTGCAAATCAAACCAGCTTTTCTTGTCTACCATACCAATTATTTCCTTGAATTTCTGAGTCCCTTATTTTCTTTGCCAATGGTTCTAAATATAATGCAGACAACAAAGGGGAAAGTGGACAACCCTGCCTAGTTCCTCTACTCAAGCAGAAATTATCTGAGAGGACCCCACCCATTTTAATTCGCACCGCCGATACCTCATATGTTCTTCTAATCAACCTTATAATTGTATCAGGGAAAGCAAATGCTTCCATTGCCCTGCTCATGAAGTCCCAATCTACTCTGTCAAATGCTTTCTCTGCATCAAGACCCACCAATAAAAGTGGTAGTTTCTTACATTCTGCTTCCCTTTAGATCATCAATGTTCTGTTAACATTGTTAAATGTTTGCCTCCCCTCCACAAAACCACACTGATCCATATCTATCAATTTTGGTATCACTTTTGCCATTCTTTTAGCCATTATAGACATAAACACTTTATAATCATGGTTTAGTATTGAAATGGGCCTGTATGAAGCTGGATCTTTACCCTCTTTAGGTATTACCATAGCCACTGCCTTTTTCCAGGATGCTGGTACTTCTTCTCTTAAAATACTGTTAAAAAAAACCTTCTTCTGTAAAAGTACTGAAGAAAAACTCAAGCAGACTTAGTCACCAAAATAACTCATATTTTCTTTATGATAATTGCTTTTGTCGACTGACAGGACTTCATTAGATCAACTTCTATTGAAAATGAACAACTAATGGTGATCATCATCAATGTTGTAAAGTCCCAGATGGAGCCTTCACAAAGCTTGTTCATCATAGGCTATCAAGTAGATACCATTTGAAACCCCAACAGAATGCTTCCATTAACACAAGAGGTACAGAATTTGTGTCAGATCTCCAATCCATATTCAACTATGGTTCTCAGCATTCAGGGTTTAGAGGCAGCCACAATTCAAGCAGTCCCACCTGCAAGAGTTCATATGAGAGCCCTGCAGTGGTCACTCAAGTTCCAGTGCTGTCACTCGACAGAGTCTATAACAAAGACAATTACTTTATCAAGGGTTAGGTTAAAGAACTTATCATGGTGGATATGACCACAAAACCTCTTGATAGGCCATCTGTTTTTACAACTGTTACTAGCAACCACACTGACCATGGATGTGTCTGCTCTGGGGTCAGAGGCACATTTTAGAAGAGATGGTCCAAGGAACATGGACAACATCAGAGGCTTAACTACACATCAAGATATTGAAGAGGAATTCAGTCTACATAGCATTGCAGGCCTCTCAGGACCTCCTTTTCCAATGTGCAGTATTTATCCACTCAAACAATATGGCAGTGATATGATACATCAGCAGGCAGGATGGAACAAGAACCTACCCATTCTGTCAAGAAGCAGAGAGTATTGGGGAAAGGGACATATTTCACGTTGCTTTCTGGTTGCAAAGCATATCCCAGGGAAAGCCAATTTCATTGCAGATTGGCTGATCAGATAAATTTTGCTTTCACACAAATGGTCTCTAAGTATCTCTATAGCACAAAAGACTTTTTGTCACTTGTGGAAACCTTGCTCCATTCTCTTTACTTCACCCTTCAACAACAAATGCAATTAGGGGTGCAGACCTTTGACGGCAACTCTGGTGGAGTCTGGATCCACTTTAGAAATAAAGTGGATGGGGCAGTAGAAGGGACATATCATAACATAGGAAATGGAATGACCCCATCACACTGCCCACTGCACACCCACACCTGGTACATTATCCCAATAGGCAGGAAGTATTAGGATGTAACTAAAACATTTCAGCAGTTGTGACACTGCATCCTTCTTCTCTTCCCAGTCCCATATGTAGGTAACCTGGTCCCCAGTTTGGAGGTTTCTAGTGGAATCTAACTCTGAGGAGGTAACACAGACACAGGGAGACATGTAAATTAGTGAATACAAAAAGACAAAGAAATAAAAACTATAGAAAATGGATGGAATAACAAAAAACAAAAAGGTCCTAAAATGCATATAAATCACATGAAATTAGACACAAAATGTTTATATGAGTTTAAATAAACATAGTTTAAGTACTTATGTGTGGCTTATTGTTTTTATGGTATTTTCTGACTTTCTGTTAATTTAGGCAGCAGCTGATAGTGGCTTTCTGCTATGGAGAAGCTGCCATTAAAAAAAAAATTAGTAGAGCATATACAATATAGCATGATAACTATAAGAATCAGTCAGATGAGGTTAGAAAGGATTGGGAAGAGAGACTGGATAAGCAATTCACAAAGAAACAATGGGAGGATATATGTATGCCTCCCAAATATGCAACAAAATTTAGAAGATTTAGGATTTTAGCCAGGAAATGTTTACATAGATATTTTATACCCCAAGTAGACTCCAGAGAATTTTTACTCAGGCAGACAGTAAATGCTGGTGGTATGAAGGGGAAGAAAGAGGCAACTGGGAACATATTTTCTGGGAGAATGGTGAGTTGGCAGACTTTAAGGATTCCCTGTGGGATGCACTGTCGGAGATGTTGGGTGGGCGGATTGGTCTGACGAGGGAGATGATTTTTTTGAGCTATGACACAGAATCGGAATTGCCTAGATACGGTAAGGCCTTCCTGTGTCTAATAATGGTGGCTGCCAAAAAAAGCAATTACTAGAAAATGGAAATCAAAATCTAAACCAGCTATACTGGAAGTAGCGAATATACTAACAGAGATAAAGCAACTGGAATCGAGATCTTTAGAAAAGGGTAGGAGTAAACTACACAGGAAAAATGAGAACTGTGGAAACAAGGGAGGAATGAGTTCTAAAAGGTGGCAGGACTTAAATGAGTTATGCGATGTTTGAGTGAGAAAGATAGGTAGATTATAAGTGATATATAATGTTTGCAACTGGGAGAGTGTCATTATGGTTTGCGATATAGAATGCTTGCAACTAGGATTGTGTTGGTGTGGCTTATTTTCATTTATATAAATGTATGATTGCTTATGTAGTAAGTGATGGTTTAATAAAGATGTTTCTTGTTAAAAAAAACGGCAGGAATTGAATAATTTATGTAATATTGCTTAGGTTATATGATATATAGCAATATATGTGAATTATAATGTTTGTTATGTTAGTATACAAACAGACCTACCGCTGCACAACTGCTATCACACTACCCACACTAGCCCACCCTCTCAAACCCACTCGGACTTCTACATCTGCCCTACAATCGTAAATCTCACACCTGCATATTACTCACTAACAAAAATTACACCATCTCACCACACTAAGAAAAACTCTCATGGACCAAGCTCAGAAACAATTAATATTAAAAAACACATACTGACACTCCTACAAACTCTGCTAACCTCTGGTGACATTCACCCAAATCCAGGTACCCTCTCAGCTAGACAGACATCTGACCTGCTAATCCTAAATCTCAACAAAAGAAGTATTACCAACAAGCTAACAGACCTACATGCATTCATAGCCCACTACAACCCTGATACATTCGCCATTACAGAAACCTGGCTTAAACCCAGTATCTAAGATGAAGACTTTCTTCCCCCAGGGTATAATACACTTAGATCTGATAGAACAAACAGAAAAGGAGGAGGAATAGCCATTCTCTTTAAAAACACCCTTAACCTCCAGCTCCTGCACACTACACCACCCACTTTTCAAAATGCTGAAGCCCTATTTTCTGTCCTATCCATAAGAAACACCAATAAGATCAATATAATATGCTGCTACATACCTCCAGGCAACAACTCGCTCATAATAGAAGACATCCTACACTGGACAAAGGACAACCTACCTCAGGAAACAATCCTACTACGAGACCTTAACACTGACTGGGCATCCTGTAACTCAAGCAGCCCCTCTACTTATATCAATCTATATGGGTTCTCTCAACTAATTAAAGAACCAACTAGAATAGATGAGAAAACAAAGAGAGAATCCATACTGGACTGTACAAAAACCAACTATCCCAAATAAAACTATACAGTAGGCTGTCTCCCAGATGACTTAAGTGATCATCTCCTCACCTTCTTACTCCAGAAACACTCCAATCACCCCAAACCAGTAGTCTACAAATTTATACGAAATGACCGTAACCTTACCCCACGATACCTAAATACTGTACTAAGCCACTGCAACTGGGAACCACTACAGACACTCGGGTTAGACCAGGCAGTAGACTACTTCAATACTACATTTTCTAACATCCTTAACAGTCTAGCTCCCAGCAGAAAGATCAGAGTTAAAGCCCACTACACACCCTGGCTAAGTAGGGACACTAGAGCATTACTAAAAGCTAGAGATAAAGCCTGGAAAATCTGGAAAACTGACAAAACCCCTAGCTTCAGACAATACTATCAACAGCTTAGAAACAAGGCCAAGGCTGAATCCAAAATAAACACACAAAACTATTTTCTTAGCGCTCAAAGAAAATATTCAAATTGGCCACAAAAATTCTGGCATGCCATTAACTCCCTACTAAAGCCAGGCAATACCACAACCCCAGCACCCATCTCTACTAACAATAACCTAGACATAGCTTCTCAATTTAATAACCATTTTACTAAATCCATCTTAGCCCTGTCCAGTCAAATAACCAAAAACAGTCTACCTCATTCACAGCCTAACCTATCCCACACCACCCTCTCTTTCAGCCTATCACCAGTGCCCACCTCAACTATCAAAAAACTCCTCCTAAAACTAAATCCAACCACACTAGCAGCTGATAACATACCTGCTGCATACCTAAAAATGGCTAGTGACTCCCTATCATATCCTGTCTCCATCCTTATCAACCGCTCCATACTAGAATCCTACATACCCAAACTCTGGAAAGTATTTCACATCATTCCTCTCCATAAAGGAGGTAATTTTTATGAATTCTCCAACTACCGACCTATTGCCATCCTTTGCCCCTTATCCAAAATTCTTGAGAAATGCATCCACTTGCAAGTGATGACATTTCTTAACACACACAATCTACTATCTACCACACAACACGGTTTCTGTCCAAATCACAGCACTACCACAGCCCTTCTATCCTTCACTAATTATATAAGCCTTCACAGGAATGATAACAAATATGTATCAGTCATTTTCCTAGACCTCTCAAAAGCATTTGATATGGTCTCCCACTCCATTCTACTAGACTTACTAACATCATTATCCTTCACCTCCTCTACTATAGCCTGGTTCAGAAGCTACTTGTCTGACAGGCAACAATCAGTCCAATGGAAAGTAACTCTGTCTACACAACTTCCAACCACCATAGGAGTCCCACAGGGCTCTATACTGGGCCCGCTATTGTTCTTTATTTTCACAAATAACCTCATATGCTCTACACAACATGCCACACTCATACAATATGCGGACGATTCAACCCTGATCTGCTCCGCCTCATCTCCCACCTCCCTATATACACTCACTCAAGATACCTTTATCTCAGTAGAAAAATGGATATCAGGTATCCAACTAATTCTAAATCTCAAAATGACAAAACTGCTACTATTTACCTCTAATAGATAAAAAACCCTCTCCTTTACCATAACATCTAAGGACGGCACCACCATCTCCCCTTCTAACCACACCAAACTTCGGGGCATTGAAATAGACAATAATCTCCACTTTGATGTTCACATCTCACATACCATAAAACTAGTACACAAAAAACTAGGCTTCCTATACAGGCATAAGTCCTTTCTCTCACAAAAAGCAAGAGTCACTCTTGCACAAAGCCACCTCCTCTGAACTTTATTATACGCAGCACCAATCTTTACCCAAATCAGACAATGTGACCTAGACAAACTAGAATCATGCTACAATAAAATAGCCAAGTTTGCTACTAACTGAACTCATAGAACCCATCACTGTGCTGCACTAAAAGAACTAAAATGGCTTGCGCTACCACAGCTACTTAACTATCACCAGCTGGGCACAGCCTACAATATTCTCAAATATCCTGAAAAAAAAAACCCTCATTATCCAACCTACTTACTATCTATACTGGAAACCGGTACCTAAGATCCAGTGACAAATCTCTCCTCTCCATCACCAAGGCTAACAGTAATGCAGGGAAAGCGCTCTACTCCCACACCGTTATCAGAAATTCGAACTCTCTTCCCCTATCCACATCCATATTCAAAAACTCCCTGAAATCGCACCTTCTTAGTACCTGGTTATGCCCTTGTATCACATAACCCTACCAATACTACTATTAACTCCCCAAATTCCTCTCTGATCACATCCTGGAGCTCTGATCCCCTGTAGGCTTGGTCATCTGAAAGGGTACTTTTAACTGTAGAATCTTAATTGATATATTTTCTTCTCTTACCAATGTATAACTGACATTGTCTTTTTACCCATGTTCTATATCTTCTTTTACCTGGAGTGTTTTTATTAATTTCTTGTTATATTACTATGCTCAGCATACATGATGTAGCCTGTTTTGTGTATTATGCTGGATGTACTGTGTTTGTATAACTTGATGTTGGAGCTTTTCTTCCCGGGACTCCGCTGAAAATGGACCTGGTCCAGTTGGAATTTCCTGGTTAACAAATGTAAAATAAAATAAAATAAATAAATATACTTTGATTAATTTTATATGAATGTAAATTTTCCTGTGTCACAAGATATAATTCAATAAAGGTGTTTGAAAAAAAAAGATAGTCCAGTGGAAAAAAACAAGAGAAAAAGCAAGAGAACGGAGCAAAGAGAAAAAGAGTTGCATTCTATGGAAAGTTACAAATCCTTCAGATACTGTATAAAAAGGATCTTAATGTTTAAGAAAACCTGGACATCTTTCTGTATGCTTTATTAAAGGAAAGCAGGGTCATCCTGTACCAGGCAAGTATTCTTCAAATTGCTTGTCAAGTACATTGTGCTTTTCATGGCAAATATAACAATCAATGTCTGGGGCCTTAACCACTGCTAAAACACCATTTTTCAAAATGCATTTGGTCAGATTATATATAAGGCTGCAGTTTGGACTTCATTTAGTCAGGTTATATATAAGGCTGCAGTTTGGACTTCATTTAGTCAGGTTATATATAAGGCTGCAGTTTGGACTTAATTTAGTCAGGTTATATATAAGGCTGCAGTTTGGACTTCATTTAGTCAGGTTATATATAAGGCTGCAGTTTGGACTTCATTTAGTCAGGTTATATATAAGGCTGCAGTTTGGACTTCATTTAGTCAGGTTATATATAAGGCTGCAGTTTGGACTTCATTTAGTCAGGTTATATATAAGGCTGCAGTTTGGACTTCATTTAGTCAGGTTATATATAAGGCTGCAGTTTGGACTTCAGTCTATGTGTTTATCAAACATTGCAGACTGGATGTCTGGTCTAGAGCTAGGGCAGGATAAGCTGTGGCTCTTGTGCAGATGTGATCACCCTTTCACCTATTTGTGGAACTGAAGGCAAACTGGCTAGTACTGTTCTATCCCTATGGTGATAACCTTTTTTATTTTCATTTTTATTTTTTTAAACAACAACCTTTATTAGAGTAACAAATTACAGCACAACCAGAAACAAGTAAACAATAATCCAGGAATTTTACAAATCTCAGAATGCCTATCTCATATTTAAATGCAATTTTCAATTTTAAGAACACGCGTTAATCAATAAAAACATGCTATGGTTATCTGATTTCTTTATACATTGACTGTACTTAACATATTTAAAAACCTCTCTTAATCAAGCTTCCTTATTACTAACATTCTTAAAATTTCCATTAATCCAACTTCTATAACTATATACAATATTTATCATATTTACAACCACACCCCAGGATGGCACAAAACAAATTCAACTCTGGTCACAGTCACTACTTACACTATGGAACATACTTTCTGTATTTTAATTTAGACTCCTTTCATCAATGATGGTGCTTTCTTATTATGCCCAAGTACACATCCATATTTACTCCCACTATTCTGGTGTCATTTTTCATAAACTTTATAACCTAAAATGGCTCTATATTTTTATATCTTCCACAGCAATGCTGCTGTATAATGAGTACAGCTCACCATTGTCAGAATTACATAATCTTTAAAAGCATAATTTTCAATTCCATATCTCCCCATCCTTGAATCAAAGATAGGAGCACCCAACTGACAAAAGGCTCCAAACGAATGATGAGCAATAGTGGTGATAGCTGACTCACCTGCCGAGTTCCCCAGGATATCTCAACGACACTAGACATTTATCTCAAATAGTTTAACACTAGCAGTAGGCCTGTAATAGATATTTGCTATTAACAATATAAAACCACCCGGGAAGGTGAACATTCTTAATACTTTCAACAAAAACTCCAAATCCACCTATCAAATGCCTTTTCAACATCTAAAGAAACCAATACTGCTTCTTGTCCCTGCTTATGTGTAGCCATAATTATCATCAATGTTCTTAATATGTTATCAAAAGTACAACTACCTTCCACAAAAATAACAGTAATCCACATCAACCAGCTCTCTCACAAATGGGGCCAGTCTTCAAGCTATAATTGTTGTAAATGTTTTCCAGTTACGGTTTAATAGAGAAATAGTGTGGCATGAACTGGGTATCCTATGATTCTTCCATTTTTTCAGTACAGCTACTATTATTCAGTCCATCCATGACTTTGGGCAGTTCTTCCCTCTCAATATCTTTATTAAATAATAATACCCAGAGATCTTAACTACTTCCTCGATGAACTTCCATATTTTATTGGGATACCATCAAATCCCTGTGATTTACTACTGTCCTGTCTTTGAAAAGCCAATGTAATCTCCTGTTGTGTAATTTCTGTCATCAACCCTCTCTTCATATCCTCCTCAAGTGTAGGGAGAACCACATCCTTCCAAAACTCATTGGACTGATGTTCTAGCTCTTCTGAAATACCCTCCCCCTTGTATAACTTCCTGAAGAATTATATGATGGTCCAAAGAAACCTTGATAGTGAATACTCAACCTGCTCAGTCCCTGTTTTAGACAATTACACTGTGTTGCCATCCTTTGCATTCT
Source organism: Protopterus annectens (assembly GCF_019279795.1). Taxonomy (NCBI): domain Eukaryota; kingdom Metazoa; phylum Chordata; order Ceratodontiformes; family Protopteridae; genus Protopterus; species Protopterus annectens. The sequence continues at coordinate 1,283,940,186 of NC_056743.1, forward strand.
CACTCTTGTTGCCAGAGTTCTCATAGTCCCCAGCATATGCATTGATTTAACTCCTGAATTGCCACTTTCAGGTACTAGGCCCCTGCAACATCCCTCTTCTGTATCTTGTGCAACAAAGATGTCAACGTCTCCTGCTCTTCCTCTACTATGTATCTTTTCCTATATTGTAAATCTTTCAAATTCTGATTATTTCCCTCTTTTTGCTCAATTTCATGTGTCTCCCACAATAAACCCATGTTTTTATATCTGCCTTAAGTGTATAGTTCACCTTATCACACTCCACTGCCTTAAGTTTATATTTCACCTTACCCCAGTCCTCTGCCAAAACTACTTCCATATTTCTTATTTTTTCCACTAGAATCCCCTTAATTTTCCCATTAGTTCCAACCATTTCAATTCCAAGTACCATGACTCTAGACTGCATCCCTGCATGCCCTTAAAGATATCTGACTGCTGAAGAATATTATGCCAGGGATGGATATGGATGTCAGCCTCCCGTTAGTGTATTTATTTTTATTTAATTATTTTCATTTGTTTACCAGAATATTCTGACTGAACAGAAGCTCATTTTCAGTGGGTGGCCAGGGAAAAAGCTCCAAATAGTATAAGAAATACAACATATAGAACAATAAATCAGTATAACAATAAATTGTTAGGCAAGGCTCAAAGGATAAGGTTACTCAATGCTAGAAGTCTAAACCTCAAAATGCACTTTCTCAAGGCACTCCTAAAAATGGAGAACATCAATATCTGTGCAGTAACTGAGACCTGGTTCACGGCTCCAGAGAGCACCCCTGCAACACCAGGATACAACTCTTACCACCCTTTTCGGCCACCAAACCAGGATTGAAACACTAAAGGTGGAGGAGTGTCCATATTCACCAAGGATATTCACACCTCCAGTCTAGTTGCCCAACAAAATACATCCAAAATACTCCAGGTGCAACTAACACTAGGTTCATAGGTTCATAGGTTCATAGGTTAGTACTAGGCTAACTGCCCTTGTGAGCCATTGTAAGCCTAGGCAATTATCCCTTGTGAGACTCAAACCCTGCACCTTGTGTTTGTAAGGCAAACACCTTAACCATTAGGCCATCCTCCCAACCTTGGGACCCAATTTGGACTGCAATCCAAATTGTAGCTTGCTACAGAACCCTCACCATGCCCCAAGTTTTTCACTACACCTTTGTAAACATACTGGAAAATATTAAGATACAACCAAACACCCTAATACTAGATGATTTCAACCACCCTGCCATTAACTGGGAAAAGTACTCATGTACTAACACCTTTGCCCAATGGTTCTTGGAATTCATAAATTCCAACACCCTAGATCAATTAATCCATAGTCCCACCAAGGGCTCCAATATCCTGAGCCTGGTCATTACCAACATGGAAAATCAATGCTCCACACCAGTGGTCACCCCCTTGTTGGTTAGGTCTGACCATAAGCTAATAACCTTTGACATCCACATCCCACCCCCACACCTCCAGTAAGGAAACATCCATAAAAAACTTCTCCAAAGCTAACTTCATGCTACTAAAGTCAGAAGTGACAAACTTCATGACACCCATGCAGATGGGAACTGAAAGTTCGACTGCCAAATTCTACACTAAAGCACTGTATGAACACATCCACTTGTGCATGACTCGTGCCATCCCAAAATAGAACCAAGACGCTCTACTCCAAAAAAAGGAAGCCAACCTGGTTGTCCCCTGTCATAAACAAACTATACAACAGAAGGAAGAAACTGTTGCAGAAAAGAGGAAAATCCCAGGATGCAAAAAAACTCCATTACCAGTCTCAGTAAGAAGCTGAGATCCCTCATAAAATCCTCCAAAGCTAGTTACAAAAATAAAATTGCCAAAGATTCCAAAGACAGCCACAAGGCATTCTATAGGTATGTCAAGAATCTAAATGGCAATGCTCAGATCTGCTCTGAGCTACAACAGAATGACATTAAATATACTGATCCCAAGGACATTGCCAATATCCTGGCAGATCAATTCAGTGCCAACTTCACCCCCCCCTCACCCCCTAAAGGGCCCATCTCAATACAGAAAGATTGCAAAATTCCGGTAATCACAGCCAGGCAGGTAAAAAATGCACTCTTCAAAGCTAAGAATACAGCATCCATGGGACCAGATGACATCCCAGGCTGTGTACTACATGAACTACAAAATGAAGTGGCACCTCACCTAAATGTCATGTTTAATCATAGCCTCACCTCAGGCTTCGTGCCCACTGAGTGGCACATAGCTACAATCATCCCACTCCACAAGGGGGGATCCACTTTGGATCCTGGGAACTACCATCCCATCAGTCTGATGAGCCTGATCTGCAAGGCCATGGAACGTATTATCATGGAACTTATAATCAAAAACATTGTCAACCTTCAAACACTGGACCCCACCCAGTTTGGGTTTATGAAGGGCCGATCGTGTCTCTTGAACCTGATTGACTTCTTCGAATCAGTCTCCAGAGCCATGGACAAGGGTAAGGCAGTCCACACAGCCTATCTGGACCTTGCCAAGGTCTTCGACCCCATCCCCCACTCTGGAATCATAGATAAACTTACTAAGCTGGGCATAACTCCCTACGTCACTCGATGGGTTGCCAACTGACTTACTGACAGAACCCACACTGTAAAAGTAGCCGACTCCAAATCCAGCTCCAGACAAGTGACAAGTGGAGTACTTCAGGGTTCAGTCCTGGGACTGGTCTTGTTTGGCATCTACTTCTCTGAAGTACAGAGAAACACTGAGGCACTCTGGCTAACAAAGTTTGCAGATGACTGCAAACTAGGAGCCATTATTGAATCCCCAAATGATGTGGATATTCTAAAAAAGGGCTTTATAGAAACAGATGCTTGGTGCCAGAGCCATGGGCTCAAGCTCAATGCCAAGAAGTGTATAGTTATTCCCTTTGGGAAAAAACATGTACCCATGAATTACCACATAGGTGGCAGTACACTAAACACTGAAAGTGTGATAAGAGACTTAGGAACACAGGTGGACAGTGGTCTCACCTTCGATAACCACATCACCATAACAGTCAGGAAATCCTTCTCTGTGGCACACCTCATCACTAAGGACTTTTCATCCAGAAAAAAGGAGATCATTGTCCCACTGTACTCATCCCTCATTAGATCCATCATAGAGTACAATGTCCCATTTGGTATGTACCTCACAAGACATCTGCAACAACTGGAAAGGCTGCAGAAACATTTCACTAAAAGAATCACAGGACTAAAGCAGATGCCCTATGCTGACTGACTAAAAAAACTCCAGCTATACTCTGTCACGTAAAATTAATCAAACCCATTAATCAAACCCATAGCTGTTGGACATGCTACACTTAAAGAAATCCCAATTCATCAGAGCCACACTCTCCAGGGACCTAAACGTTGTCATCACAATGAACAAAACATGCTGGAGGGATAGGCTCCTGACCCAGAGACTCCCCATACTCTGGAATAGACTGCCCATACATGTCAAGGAGAGTGCATCCTTGGCCCTCTTCAAAAGGAACCTTGACGACTGGATGGGAGATAGGAAATTCACCCCGGGAATCGCATCAGTTGCTCTGCTAGACAGGGGTCCAGCGAAGTAAATATTGTGGGAAGAAACAGCCAGGGAATTGTTATGGCTAGGCTTGTATAGGCCCTGGGCTGATAACCTAGTACCAACCTATGAACCTATAGAAGTACAAAGTAATAACATTGCAAAGGAATAAGGCATCTTTGGTTTTGTAAAATCACAACATTAATGCACTTTCAAATGGTAGTGATATGACAGCCAGAGTACCCATTAGTGACTGAGCAGAGGTAAGATAACTAAAAATCACTAGCTAAGGTGATACGTGAAGGCTGAAATATTTTTAGCATATATACAGAGTAAGGTGAGTAAGAGGCAGAAGAGGAGACTGAGAAGTAAATATTGCAATAGGACTGTTGAAAACAGACATGGACATATGAGGATGTGATCTGGAGGGAGAAGAGAGAGAGTGAGGGAAAGTGGGGGTGAAGTATGGATAAAAGTAGTGAAGATAGTATTTAGGAGGAAACCGACTGAGGAAAGGTGTGGAAGATGAAATGAGTCACCTGGATGTAATAGGTATAAGGTTTGAGTTGGGAGACCCTGACAGTCAGAGGTAATGATGGAGGTGTCATGTACCAGAGCATGTCCCACATGAAGTCAGGTAGATTTTTATGTTTTTTGATGAATGTAGATAAGTTATATTTATCTCTAAGGTATGAGGACAATGAGTCCCGATGTTTAGAGACAAAAACACCCTTCAGGCTGTCTCTGTGTCTATTCCTTTTCATACGCAGAGAAAGTTTATAGACTGTGATCTGGGATTCCTGGTAGGGATATATTTATCTGCCAGAGTTGACATAGTCAGGGGTAATAGGACTGAAGATAATTTTGCTGATAGTGTTAAATTGGTGAAAAGTAAATAGGTAAGATAAGTGTAGCCAATTTAGTTTGTGGAAGGCTTTGCAGAGGTGTGATTTGTGTAGTATGTGTGCAGCAAATCTGGCTACCTTATGGTACATTTTTTAAAGTTTTTGTAGCTGACTTTTGGGAATATTGGCAAAGATGTTTGAGGATTATTATGATTCCTATAACAAGAATCCTGCACTCAAATATTTATTATTAATTTATGTGAATATACTCAAACAATTGTTCTTTCTTTCTCCTTGTCTCTCACCAAGCACCATTTAGTGACCACTGAATTCTACAAAATGCCAAACAGATTAGAAATAATCTAAAACTAACCAATATCCCTTAAAGTGACAGCTCCCCTGTTTTAGTATACGTTTATATTCCATGTTGATGCTAACTGCATACTAAACTACCTTTAACCAATTTGTTCGACTACAGGACAGATATTTCCCATCTGATGTAAATATTTTGCTCATACATTATAGACAGGACCTTGGTTCCGTCCTCGGAACTGATACGGCCATTTTCCAGCTCGTGCAAGCCAAAAACTCTCAGCTAAGAACATACCCACAATGCCCCTCTCCTACATATTTCAGATCTCATTTGCCACATTCCTAGTCAGACGTGTTAGCCATCTCTCTCAAAGCTAAGTAGTAAATTGTTGATTTTATGACAGTTTTTTCTTCTAAATTACTAAATTTTTAGTCAAGTTAGCCTTTTTTTCACTGTCACCTATAACCTAGACCTATTTCCTACCCTTTCCTTTGGTAATTTAATTTTTTTTACTCTTTTTGCTACTGTCTCTCTCTCTCTCTTCTGACTTTGAAAGGCCTTCCCTTTTTACTAGTGGTATTCCTTAACTAACATCACTGGTATTTTATTATTTTATCTTTATATTTTAAAGATTTTTATAATATATATATATATATATATATATATATATATATATATATATATTATTTTATTTTATTCTTTCTCTAGGATAACATTGTTTTCCTTACCATGTCAGACAAAGCTAAATTGGGTTTTAAACAGTGTGACAAGTGTGGACATAAGATGCCTAACTCAGATACACATGTCCGTTGTGTCTACTGTTTGGGCGTGGATCATATTAAAGCTGATTGTGACATTTGTGTTAGTTTTAGTAATTGGACACTAGCAGAACGTAAGAATAAACTTATTTTAAAAGGGTTACTCAAGACACCCTTCTCGGAGGCTCTGTCTGGGTTGGAGGTCTCACATCCTCCTAAGGCCAAAAAATATAAGGAAAAACAGAGTCACTTGGTTCCTGCATCCCTGTCATTTATGGAACCGAGTCAGCTCTGTGCTTTGCCAGCGCCCTCGGCGCAAACCTCCTCGGCACCAGGATCTGTGTCCTCTCCCTCCGTGCCGACCATGGTATTCATTCCTATTTTGGTTCCAACCACGGCACTACTGACTTTGATGCCGTCCTTGGTTCCCAAGTTGACTCCGATGACTGTACATGCAACATCCCCATCTATGGTGCCGACAGTTTCCTTGGCTCCATGGGCTCTGATGACTGTACATGCCTTGGCACCATCCCCATTCATGGTGCTGACAGCTTCTTCGGCTCCATGGACTCTGATGACTGCACATGCCTTGGCACCATCCCTGGCCATGGTGCCGACAGTTTCTTTGGCTCCATCAGCTCCAAAATTCGAATACTTGCCAAGGACAAGATATTCTCCAACTTACGACCCTTTCTTGGGACAGAGGTTTAGTCTCTTTCTAGAAAGACCTGATTCCCCTTCAGCAGCCTCCTTTAGATCCACTAGGAATTTTTCTGAACTAGACCTAGTGCGGGATGTGGCTCAGCTTCTGGCAGCTAGGGGATTGCCCATTCCAGATAGACCTTCCGTCCCACCTGGCTCGGAATCCTTTACCTCATCTTCTCCTGCTTATCCTCCTCCAGCAACCTCCCTGTTCCCGGTACCGATGTCCGCTTTGGTGCATACTGTCTTGGCTCCGACAACAGTTTCTCCACTGTTGGCACCAATCACCCTTGCTGCATTGGCTACGATGGAGCTGATGCTTTCTCGGAGCGGTGCTTGGACCATTTGTACCTTGGTACCTAATCCGGCACCTACTTTTTCACTGGCACCATCTATGTCTACGGCTCCAAAGGCTTCCAGTTGTCTTGGAACCCCTCAACTGGAGGTGGGCTCGAGTGGGCCTGCTGTACAGGTGATGGAAAGGGCCCTACATTCCAAAATCTCACAGCCAGCACCTAGGACACCAGTATCAGAAACGTCCCCTAGCATGCTCCTCTCACAACCCGCTATGTCAGATCCCTGGGCATGGGAGTGACAAGAACCCCTGTGAAGGGAACCCCTGAGTCCTCCTCAGAAGATCCCACTGGAGAGCCTCCCCGGAAGAAATGGTGCAAGAGGAAGCACTTTGACTCCCTGGAAGAATCTATCACAGAAGACACTGATTGTGATGAGGGAGAAGGGTCCCCACTCTCTTCCCCAGATGACATTTCTTTTGGAGACATTCTCAAAATCCTCAAACAGCGGGGGGAATGGAAGTCCTCTAACCCTTCTTCTGAGGAATCTGTGTTTCTGCAGGCTTTCCATGCCCGGCCATCTACTTCCTGGGTGACCACACCAGCAGATGATCTTGTTAAACTAATTGTGCAGCATGCCTGGAAGGCCCCGGACAATGTAGAACCTGTCCCCTGGAGGCCAGACAAAATTTTATCTACACCTGAAGACCAGCCTCATTGGTTCAAGCAGCTGACAGTTGATTCTATGGTCATGGCGGCGGCCACCAAGAGGGAATTGGCAGAAGATAGTTCCACTGTCCATCCTCCAAACAGGGAGTTCCAGAACATGGACAGATTAGGGAAGTGGACCTATGCATCAGCGACCTTCGTCATTCGGTCGCTGAATTATCTGGCACACTTTACTCGACTCTAGAGAGACCTAATTTCTGAAATGTCTTCCTCTTTGTTGGGGGTACTACCTGATGCGGTACGTGACACTGTAGCCTTGCAGCTAGCTACCCTTGAATCCATCTCAAACTCCTCGATTTGTTTGATATCTCACACCACTGAGAGGGCAGCTGCGCATCTGGTGTTGTCATGAGATGTAATGCTTGGATGCGATTGTGTGACTTCGCAGACCCCTTTAAATTTTCCTTTATCAATGCACCTGTTGACGAATCTGCACTTTTTGGACCCAAGGTACGAGACACACTTGCACATAGTGAGAAAGAAGGAAAGACCTTGTCTGCTGTGGGCATACACTTTTCCAATCCCCAAAGGTCCTACTCCAGGAGCCAGAAGGGAGGAAAGATATGGTTCAAAAAATCCCAAGGATCGTTTCATGACACACGTGGTGAACAATCCCCCTGGGGCAGATGGGGCAACTCATATGGAAGATTTCCCTTTCGGGGTAGATGTGATGCGCATAACCAGGGAGCCAGAGATTCTTTCTCCAGCAGACCCTACCAGCGCTCCTGAGCAGTTGCCCAATTGCTTTCCTCTGGAAGCAGTCGGGGGCCTTTTTTCTCTGCATCTACCAGCCTGGCATCTTATTACTACCGATGTTTGGGTGCAGAGAATAATATCCAGAGGCTACCAAATACCATTTGACGTAACTGCCAGACCCGTCAAATGAATCCCGATGTACCACCCAATCAGAGGGAATTAGCAGCCTTAGAAATAGAAAAACTGCTAAGAAAAAGAGTCATCCAACCAGTCCCACCAGAACATACAGAATCCGGGTTTTACTCGAGGTTCTTTTTAGTTTCAAAAAAGACAGGGCACTGGAGACCAATCCTGGATCTCAGCCTACTGAACAAATTTATCAAACCTCAAAAATTCCGGATGGTCACAGTACAGTCCATTCTTCCCTTCCTAGGGAGGGACAATTGGATGTGCTCTACAGACCTACAGGATGTGTACTACCACATAAAGATGATCACCACTCCCGGAGGTTTCTTTGCTTCTGGCTGGGAGCCAATCACTACCAGTTCAGGGCACTGCCATTCAGTCTCTTGACAGCCCCCCTGAGTGTTCAGCAAATGTATGGCAGTTGTGGTAGCCCATCTTCGACTACAAGGATTCCAGGTATTTCCCTATCTAGATGACTGGCTCCTTACCGCCCCAACCAGGAATCTCCTAGTCCGCAGCCTCTCTTACACTCAAGGTCTCGCTCTCTGCTTGTGGATTACAATCAACAAAGACAAATCTCAGATGTCCCCAATGAAGACACTGGAATTTATTGGAGCGGTCTTCGACATAACATCCTGTCAAGCTTCTCTCCTCCTCACAGGCTTTTGAAAATAAGACACCAAATCCAAGACCTTCTTCCTCACATGTTTGTACCAGCATGTTTTGTACTGCAACTCTTGAGCTCCATGGCAGCTGCCATTACTTTAGTACCACTGGCAAGACTGCACACGAAAATCCTGCAGTGGCTTCTTTCCGCACAATGGTCATTGTTAACCCACCCATTCAACCACACGATACGCCTTGCAAACTGTTGCAAGGAAGAAATGCTATGCTGGCTACAAAAGAGTCTTTGGTGTCAACCATTCTGTCTTCCCCAACCTATGGCCACGGTAACCACGGATGCCTCATTGTTAGGGTGGGGGGCATTTTCAGGGAAAGACTGTCCAAGGCACCTGGACTCCCATCGATGCCAACTTGCACATAAATGTCCTGGAACTGAAGGCAGTTCTCTTAGCATTGCAAATGTTCCATGCATCCCTACCCTCGGGGACCATTGCAATACAGTCAGACAACTTGTCAGTCGTCTGGTATATCAACAAACAAGATGGAACCAAATCTTACCCCCTGTGTCGAGAAACCATGAGGATTTGGCACGGGGCAATAGCTTCCAGTGGCTTTCATATAGCAATGCACATTCCCAGGAGTTCCAACCTTATTGCGAACAATCTGAGCAGGAACATCCTGATGTCTCACGAGTGGTCCCTCAACCCTGGAATAGTAGATCGGATCTTCCAACTTTGGGGCAAGCCTTGCTGCGACCTGTTCGCTTCCCCCCTGAACTACAGATGCAGGAGCTATTTTGCCTTGATCCTGGTCTATATTAGATCACTAAATGCTTAAAAAAGCGAATGGTGATTAATCAACCCTATGTAAGTGAAAGCTTACAATTTCAAACTGTCAGAACAGCGATTTTTTTTCCTAGGGAAAAAAATTGCTGTTCCAACAAAAAAAAAAACACTTTACACATTACATTACATGGGGGGCTTCCTCCCCCACACCTCCCCTAATTAAAGATACCAACTCCGAGACCGCACTACAGTGACAAAAACAGCAAAGTAACAAAGCGGCCAAGCAAATTCTTTCCCAGGGAAAGAATTTGTTTAAAAGCCACTTCGATATTTTGCCGTTTCAGGCTTTTAAGTTTGACCAAGATGCATTCAAAAGAATGTGTCTTTGGTCTTCTAATAGGGAACCCCTTGATCCCCCCTTAGGGAAAACCACTGAGGGACGCTCTAATGCACAATTGGCCACCGGGTCTTCTGTATGCCTTTCCCCTGTTTTCCCTCATTTCAAAATTTCTCCAGAAAGCTCAGAGGTTGAAAAGCAAAGTGATCCTCATTGCTCCCTACTGGCCACGTCATGTCTGATTCCCATTTCTATGGCCTCATCTGATTCACAGCCTGTGGATCCTGGATCATTCCCAGGACCTATTATCTCATCCTCATGGATTGATTAATCTGATCCTGTACAGTCTCAAGCTCACAGCTTGGTTCCTCCACTTCCAGTGATTGCTAGGCTGCCTGACATCCCATCTCCTGTTCATGAAATTCTTCTGGCCTCACACAAACCTTCCACTAGAAATGTTTATTCTAGTAAATGGACTAGGTTCTCTACTTGGGCCAAAGATCAGAACATAGACCCTTTCTCTATGCCTATTCAAATGATCCTACAATACCTGACTACTCTTGTACATGCAGGAGCCTCACCATCAGTGATCACTGTACATTTAGCAGCTATCGCCAATTTTCATAATGGTCTTGATAATTCTTCAATTATGTCACAGCGCCTATGTAAGACCTTTTTAAAGGGAGTATTACATATTAAACCTCTGGTCAAGCCTCCCTTAGAACCCTGGGACTTGACTCTGGTGCTTCATTCTCTCACAGGCTCTCCTTTCGAGCCCTTTGATTCATGTGATTTGAAATTTTTGTCATGGAAAACCATACTTCTAGTTGCACTCACCTCAGTGAGAAGAGTATCTGAGCTGCAGGCTTTGAGTGTCAAGAGTCTTTACTTGATCTTCCATATGGATAGGGTGTCCATTCGTACTGACCCTTCTTTTTTGCCCAAGGTCATTTCTGGCTTTTCCATTAACCAATCTATTGACCTGCCGGTTTTCTTCCCAAGGCATTCTAACGGAGGGGAGTACCTTTTGCACACCCTTGATGTGCACCGGCAGCTTCATTGTTATTTGGACAGGACTATATCTTTCAGGAAAACAAACCAGCTGTTTGGGGCCTTTGCAGGACCCAGATTGGGTAAGCCTGTTTCCAAAGTGACTTTATCCTCTTGGCTTAGAAACGTCATTATCTTTATCTACCAACAGAATAAGCTACCCTTACCTTCCAGAATAAAAGCTCATTCTACCAGATCTATGGCTACTTCTGTAGCTTTTCATTCCAGAGCCTCTATGGATGATATATGTGCAGCAGCCACTTGGGCAAGACCTCATACCTTTATATCTCATTACAAATTGGATTTGGGCTCTAAGGGACAGGCATCATTTGGTTCTATGGTGCTCAGGAATATCCTTCCTTAGGGCCACCCAGGACTCAAGTAGCTGGGGACTCGGTCCTATCTGTAATGTATGAACAAAAGATTTACAACATCAGATAAAGAAGTTATGTCTTACCATAACGTTCCATGTGGGTTGTAGATCTTTTGTTCATTCATTACTTCCCACCCTCCTTCCCCCTGCCTGGATTCCTGGTGGACTTTAAGAACTCCTGGTTAGGGTATTTGCTCAGACAGAGCCTCCTACCTTTTTTTCCTATTACTACATCTTCTATCTAGGGTGGGCAAACTCGATGTGGAGTATCTAGGAGAGGGGCGTTGTGGGTAGGTTCTTAGCTGAGAGTTTTTGGCTTCCGTGAGCTGGAAAACGGCCGTATCAGTTCTGAGGATGGAACTGAGGTCCTATCTGTAATGAATGAACAAAAGACTACAACACAGATGGAACATTATGGTAAGACATAACTTCTTTTTCCATAGTAGAATCATATGGCATAGCCCATTTGAATGGCTGTAATGCAACTTCAGAAATAAAATGAAGTGCAGACGTCTTTACTGGTTTCTTGAGGTCATAAGTTGTATTACAGTGTTCTGGTCAAATAACCATTGAGGAACACTGGTTCACTAATATCAGTGTCAAATGCCAAGTTACCTATCCAGTTCTCTAAATTAGGCTTAAAGTTGATAATGTCTTGTGACTGCCTCACTGAAATAAGCAGTTTATTCCAAAATAAAGTAGCTTGTCTGGGTAAAGCTGTATTATAATTGTTATATTAAATCTATATTTTTTATTTGTAAGAGCTGAGTTGATTTGACAGACTTTGATTCCTAAATATATTTGAATAGAATTATTATAAAATAGATTAAAGATAAATATAAATTTACCTCATATATATATTTGTAGCTTACTGTATACAACTTAATGAATCTGCATCTATTGTTACATGTTTTCATCTCAGGATGCATGATCTTTCTTGCAAGCTTCCTCTGAATAGGATTCCAACTGCTTTATTTTCCTTTTAATTGTTGTTGTGTCTTTTGGCTTTTTCGTTAGGGGGTAATAGCGGAACTCCGGTCCGCTAATGATTGGTAGCTGATTTTTCGTGCCGAGTTACCAGCCCTGACACACAACCTTTAACGAAGGTACGCCCATTCACGCATGTCTCCACGCAGATGACACTCTAGCTGAGAATTGAACCGGACAGCGTCTTACTGCATTTTCCTTTTAGTGTAGATGCAAAATATATTATTGTATTCTAAAATAAGTTATATGTAACTTTTAAATAATGCATTTAAGATTTCAACATTTTGAATTGTTAGATTTTTAGTTATAATTCCCATTTGTCTCATCGCTGTTTTAGTAATAATGCTTGCATGGAACTCAAAGGAGAAACTGCTAGTTATGGTGATACCTAGAATCTTCTAATGACCGTTTTATTTTATCCATAAGCTAAATCAACCTATACAATTTAAGAAGGCAGCTGTAAAGGAAAGTATAATGTCAGAAAAGGACTCCAAAGATGTTGAGGTCATCTTTCCTTTATGTAGGACATTGACGATACTGCACCTAAGTAATATGTGCAGTTCTGCATCGAGTATAGTATATCAGGCTAGTAGAAAGCAATCAGTACAGAGTTACCAAATCAGTAAATGGTACAGAGGGTTGGAGTATGAACACAGACCTGAAAATCTGGATATGCACACAGCTTAAAAAAGAAAGAAAAATGTTCATAGATAATACATTTCTTTGTTTAGGGATAAGTGGGTCAAGTGGATAGGCAGTTTGAGTGACATGTAGGCTAGTCAATCAGTAGCTGTAGAATAGCCAGTAGGTGATTCAGAAATAACCAGCAGTCCAGGAACTATTAGCTGTATGATGTTTTAGATTTTGGAGTTATTACAGGGAGAAAAAAACATAAGTAGCTAATTATAGTCAAGGTCAAATAATCTTAAAAATTAAAATTATAGAACTGAATTTATATGCAGCATAAAATATCTACAGAATGGCATATCATCTGATAATATCCTTCAGGTATTTGCAGACTGGCAAAGCAAGACATCAGGGTACTGTGTGATGTACAAAATGAAAATATCAGGTTACGTCCATCTTCTTGAAGACAATCTCAGTGACATACAACACACTGACAACTAGCTGCCAACATGCCTTTTAACTATTTAATTCCACTCAATGAAACCAACTGCACAAATCACTGTACTCACTGAATGAATTTCTTTTAAAAAGGTTTTTTTTTTGTGTGGAGTCAGGATGCCCTGGCAGTTGGTGAACAGGATTAAAGCTGTGAGCTGTTAACGAGCTACTTCCTGTTTTGCAATGTGTTATTCTCACAGCCTTCATTTGGCTATTAATGGACCTTGAACAAGTCATTTAACCTGACAGTGCTTAATATATATATATATATATATATATATATATATATATATATATATATATATATATATATATATATATATATATATCAACCTCAAGATCTCATAATCACAGAAAAACAGAAATAGAAACAGTCCAGACTCCACATGCAGGACAGTTGACCTTTATTTGTGACTGTAAACTATTGTTTTATAAGTGGCATTCAATAAACAGGACATTCTGCAGAAGGGAATCAATACATTTGCTCTCCTAACCTTATCCTAAGATTAGATGATCTGATTCCAAAATACCTATACAAAGAATGTTTCACTTGTGTTTATTTGTGTTCATGTTTTCAGCTTTATGTTTAATTAACAAAAATGCAGAAAAACTAATGATTCATTTTCTTGCTGGACTCAATCCTAAGACAAAACAGATAGCAGAGCAGTGCATCGCAAACCGTTTTCAGTGCAAAGCAACTTAAAAAATGAGTGATGTTTAGTTACAGATCCGAGACATGTTTTTATTTATTTTTTCCTAAGTAGAAAGAAAGTAAAAAAGTAATAATAAAAATAAAATTACATATATTTTTTTCTGACGTTTTTGAAAACAAGACAGACATTCAGGACACAGATGTTTGATACTTAAAAGTACAAATATTGACACGTGGGTATGCTTTAGTTATATACTATATCCAAGACTGCAGTAGCTTGAAGAATCCCCCTTTAATCTGAAATACAGTCATCTTGGAATTAGCAGAGCTATGGCAGCAAAGCATCTCTGCAAAAATAAGCTTTAATATTTATTAGGCAGTGATACAAGACTGAAATTAAATAATAATAATAATAACACAATAATAATTAATAATAATAATAAAATAAAACACAGAAAGGAGTTAAATGATAAAAGTATCCTCATTCATTCTTTCTCTGCATACTTCTGTCAGTCACAAGACTAGGGACAGCTTCTCTCCTGTACTTCTGTATTGCTGTCAGTGAGTGTTTTGTGTTTCGAAATGCTGTCTGTTACTTTTGCATTGCTATAAAGTACAAATCAAAATATCAGAGTTACCGTGCCAGTTCAGTGTCACATCTCCCATCAGAAAACTACAGTTTGGGCAAATCAGAATAATGCTTATTACCACAAATTATTGCTACGTTGCTAACACTGAGTGAGTCATCTAACAAACTGCAAAACAAAATATTTGTACTCCAGACTGAGGACTACAACTAAGGGCTTGTAACCTACAGAATAATATTCTGCTATCAACAATTCATGTTTATTCTGATAAAAAGTATAATATCCAAAAGAAAATTAGACACAGGGTTATGAAGAAACATAATTTAATAGTGAATTCCACACAGACCCAGTAACGGCAATGACAAAAACAGTGTAGCTTTCAGGCCTAAAGCACTTCCTCAGTACAAACTGCATAGGTTCATAGGTGTGTACTAGGCTAATGGCCCTGAAGTCTTTACAAACCTAGCCACCAAGAGGGAACTGGCAGAAGATAGTTTGTCTGTCCATCCTCCAAACAGGGAGTCCCGGACCATGGACAGATTAGGGAAGTGGACCTATGCCTCAGCGACCTTCGCCATTTGGTCGCTGAATTATCTGGCACACTTTACTCAACTCTAGTGAGATCTAATTTCTGAAATGTCTTCCTCTTTGGTGGTGGTACTGCCTGATGAGGTATGTGACACTGTAGCCTCGCAGCTAGCTACTCTTGAATCCATCTTGAACTCCTCGATGCGTTTGATATCTCACACCACCGAGAGGGCAGCTCGAGATGCCGCATCTGGTGTTGTCATGAAACGTAATGCTTGGATGCGATTGTGTGACTTCGCAGACCACTTTAAATCTTCCTTCATCAATGCACCTGTCGAAGAATCTGCAATTTTCGGACCCAAGGTATGAGACACACTTGCACGTAGTGAGAAAGATGAAAATACCTTGTCTGCTGTGGGCATACACTTTTCCAACCCCCAAAGGTCCTACTCCAGAAACCAGAAGGGAGGAAAGATATGGTTCAAGAAATCCCAAGGATCCTTTCATGACAGACATGGTGAACAATCCACTTGGGGCAGATGGGGCAACTCATATGGAAGATGCCCCTTTTGGGGTAGATGGGGTCCGCATAACCAGGGAGCCAGAGATTCTTTCTCCGGAAGACCCTACCAGTGCTCCTGAACAGTGGCCCGATTGCTTTCTTCTGGAAGCAGTCAGGGGTCATTTTTCTCTGCATCTACCAGCCTGGCATCTTATTACTACCAATGTTTGGGTGATGAGAATAATATCAGAGGCTACCAAATACCATTTGACTTAACTCCCAGACCCGTCAAGCTAATCCCCGATGTACCACCCAATCAGAGGGAATTAGCAGCCTTAGAAATAGAAAAACTACTAAGAAAAAGAGTCATCCAACCAGTCCCACCAGAACAGACAGGATCCAGGTTTTACTCAAGGTTCTTTTTAGTGCCAAAAAATACAGGGGACTGGAGACCAATCCTGGATCTCAGCCTACTGAACAAATTTATCAAACCTCAAAAATTCTGGATGGTCACAGTACTGTCCATTCTTCCCTTTCTAGGGAGGGGTAATTAAATGTGCACTATAGATCTACAGGATGTGTACTACCACATAAAGATGGATCACCACTCCCAGAGGTTTCTCTGCTTCTGGCTGGGAGACAATCACTACCAGTTCAGGGCACTGCCATTCGGTCTCTCAAAAGCCCCCTTTGTGTTCACCAAATGTATGGCAGTTGTGGTAGCCCATCTTCAACTACAAGGATTCCAGGTGTTTCCCTATCAAGACGACTGGCTCCTTACCGCCCTGACCAGGAATCTCCTAGTCCGCAGCCTCTCTTACACTCAAGGTCTCGCTCTCTGCTTGGGGATTACAATCAACAAAGATAAATCTCAGATGTCCCCAATGAAGACACTGGAATTTATTGGAGCGGTCTTTGACACAACATCCTGTCAAGCTTCTCTCCTTCTCACAGGCTTTTGAAAATAAGACACCAAATTCAAGACCTTCTTCCTCACACGTTTGCACCAGCACATCTTCTACTGCAACTCTTGGGCTCCATGGCAGCTGCCATTACTTTAGTACCACTGGTGAGACTGCACATGAGAATCCTGCAGTGACTCCTTTCCGCACAATGGTCATTGTTAACTCACCCACTCAACCACATGATACACCTTACAAACCATTGCAAGAAAGAAATGCTATGGTGGATGAAGCCACAAAAGAATCTTTGGTGTCAACCATTCTGTCTTCCCCAACCCACGGCCACGATGACCACGAACACCTCACTGTTAGGGTGGGGGGGGGCATTTTCTGGGAAAGACTGTCCAAGGCACCTGGACCCCCATCGAGGCCAACTTGCACATAAATGTCCTGGAACTGAGGGCAGTTCTCTTAGCATTGCAAGCGTTCCATGCATCCTTACCCACGGGGACCATTGCAATTCAGTCAGACAGCATGCCAGTCGTCTGGTATATCAGCAAATAAGGTGGAACCAGATCTTGCCCCCTGATTTGGCACTGGACAATAGCTTCCAGTCGCTTTCTTATAGCAATGCACATTCCCGGGAGTTCCAATCTTATTGCGGACAATCTGAGCAGGAACATCCTGATGTCTCATGAGTGGTCCCTCAACCCTGTAATAGCAGATCAGATCTTACAACTTTGGGGCAAGCCTTGCTGCGACCTGTTCACTTCCCCCATGAACTACAGATGCAGGAGCTATTTTGCTTTGATCCAGGTCTATATTAGATCACCGAATGCTTAAAAAAGTGAATGGTGATTAATCGACCCTATGTAAGTGAAAGCTTACAATTTTTAACTGTCAGAACAGCGATTTTTTTCCTAGGGAAAAAAATCGCTGTTCCAATAAAAAAAAAAAAGAAAAAAAAAAACCACATTAAACATTACATTAAGTGGGAGGCTTTGCACCCAACCCCCCTAATTAAAGATACCAACTCCGAGACCGCACTACAGTGACAAAAACGGCAAAGTAATGAAGTGGCCAAATGAATTCTTTCCCAGGGAAAGAATTCGCGTAAAAACCACTTCGATATTTTGCCGTTTCAGGCTTTTTAGTTTGACCAAGACACATTCAAAAGAATGCGTCTTTGGTCTTCTAATTGGGAACCCCTTGATCCCCCCTCAGGGAGAACCACTGAGGGACGTTCTAATGCACAATTTGCCGCCAGGTCTTCTGTATGCCTTTCCCCCATTTCCCCTCATTCCAAAATTTCTTCAGAAAGCTCAGAAGTTGAAAAGCAAAGTGATCCTCATTGCTCCCTACAGACCACGTCAAGTCTGGTTCCTGTTTCTATGGCCTCATCTGATTCACAGCTCGTGGATCCTGGATCATTCCCAGGACCTATTATCTCATCCTCAGGGATTGATTCATCCAAACCTGTACAGTCTCAAGCTCACAGCTTGGTTCCTCCACTTCCAATGATTGCCAGGCTGCCTGACATCCCATCTCCTGTTCATGAAATTCTTCTGGCCTCACATAAACCTTCCACTAGAAATGTTTATTCTAGTAAATGGACTAGGTTCTCTACTTGGGCCAAAGATCAGAACATATACCCTTTCTCTATGCCTATTCTGAAGATCCTACAATACCTGACTACTCTTTTACATGCAAGAGCCTCAGCATCTGTGATCACTGTACATTTAGCAGCTATCGCCAATTTTCATAATGGTCTTGATAATTCTTCAGTTATGTCACACCACCTATGCAAGACCTTTTTGAAGGGAGTATTACATGTTAAACCTCTGGTCAAGCCTCCCTTAGAACCCTGGAACTTGACTCTGGTGCTTCAGTCTCTCACAGGCTCTCCCTTCGAGCCCTTTGATTCATGTGATTTGAAATTTTTGTCATGGAAAACCATACTTCTAGTAGCACTCACCTCAGTGAGAAGAGTATCAGAGCTGTAGGCCTTGAGTGAGTGTCAAGAGTCCTTACTTGATCTTCCACACGGATAGGGTGTCCCTTCATACTGACCCTTCTTTCTTGCCCAAGGTCATTTCTGGCTTTTCCATTAACCAAGCTATTGACCTGCTGGTTTTCTTCCCAAGGCATTCTAATAGAGGGGAGTACCATTTGCACACCCATGATGTGCACCGGCAGCTTTGTTGTTATTTGGACATGACTAAATCTTTCAGGAAAACAAACCAGCTGTTTGTGGCCTTTGCAGGACCCAGTTTGGGTAATCCTGTTTCCAAAGTGACTTTATCCTCTTGGCTTAGAAACGTCATTACCTTTATCTACCAACAGAATAAGCTACCCTTACCTTCCAGAATAAAGGCTCATTCTACCAGATCTATGGCTACTGTTGTAGCTTTTCATTCCAGACCCTCTATGGATGATATATGCACAGCAGCCTCTTGGGCAAGACCTCATACCTTCATATCTCATTACAAATTAGATTTGGGCTCCAAGGGACAGGCATCATTTGGTTCTATGGTGCTCAGGAATATCCTTCCTTAGGGCCACCCAGGACTCAAGTAGCTGGGGACTCGGTCCTATCTGTAATGCATGAACAAAAGATTTACAACATCAGATAAAGAAGTTATGTCTTACCATAACGTTCCATGTGGGTTGTAGATCTTTTGTTCATTCATTACTTCCCGCCCTCCTTCCCCCTGCCTGGATTCCTGGTGGACTTTAAGAACTCCTGGTTAGGGTATTTGCTCAGACAGAGCCTCCTACCTTTTTTTCCTATTACTACATCTTCTATCTAGGGTGGGCAAACTCGATCTGGAGTATCTAGGAGAGAGGCATTGTGGGTAGGTTCTTAGCTGAGAGTTTTTGGCTTGTGTGAGCTGGAAAATGGCCGTATCGGTTCCGAGGACGAAAACGAGGTCCTATCTGTAATGAATGAACAAAAGATCTACAACACAGATGGAACATTATGGTAAGACATAACTTTTTTTTCCATAGTAGAATCATATGGCATAGCCCATTTGAATGGCTGTAATGCAACTTCAGAAATAAAATGAAGTGCAGACGTCTTTACTGGTTTCTTGAGGTCATAAGTTGTATTACAGTGTTCTGGTCAAATAACCATTGAGGAACACTGGTTCACTATTATCAGTGTCAAACGCCAAGTTACCTATCCAGTTCTCTAAATTAGACTTATAGTTGATAATGTCTTGTGACTGCCTCACTGAAATAAGCAGTTTATTCCAAAATAAAGCAGCTTGTCTGGGTAGAGCTGTATTATAATTGGTATATTAAATCTGTATTTTTATTTGTAAGAGCTGAGTTGATTTGACAGACTTTGATTCCTAAATATATTTGAATAGAATTATTATAAAACAGATTAAAGATAAATTTGCCTCATATATATCTGTAGCTTATTGTGTACAACTTAATGAATCTGCATCTATTGTTACATGTTTTCATCTCAGGATGCATGATCTTTCTTGCAAGCTTCCTCTGAATAGGATTCCAACTGTTTTATTTTCCTTTTGGTGTAGATGCAAACTATATTATTGTATTCTAAAATAAGTCATATGTAACTTTTAAATAATGCATTTAAGATTTCAACATTTTGAATTGTTAGATCTTTAGTTATAATTCCCATTTGTCTCATCGCTGTTTTAGTAATAATGCTTGCATGGAGCTCAAAGGAGAAACTGGTAGTTATGGTGATACCTAGAATCTTCTAATGGCCGTTTTATTTTATCCATAAGCTAAATCAACCCATACAATTTAAGAAGGCAGCTGTTAAGGAAAGTATAATGTCAGAAAAGGACTCCAAAGATGTTGAGGTAATCTTTCCTTTATGTAGGACATTGACGATACTGCACCTAAGTAATATGTGCAGTTCTGCATCGAGTATAGTATATCAGGCTAGTAGAAAGCAATCAGTACAGAGTTACCAAATCAGTAAATGGTACAGAGGGTTGGAGTATGAACACAGACCTGAAAATCTGGATATGTACACAGTTTAAAAAAAAAGAAAAATGTTCATACATAATACATTTCTTTGTTTAGGGATAAGTGGGTCAAGTGGATAGGCAGTGTGAGTGACATTTAGGCTAGTCAGTCAGTAGCTGTAGCATAGGCAGTAGGTGATTCAGAAATAACCAGCAGTCCAGGATCTATTAGCTGTATGATGTTTTAGATTTTGGAGTTATTACAGGGGGAAAAAAAACATAAGTAGTGCTAATTATAGTCAAGGTCAAATAATCTTAAAAATTAAAAATATAGAACTACATTTATATGCAGCATAAAATATATACAGAATGGCATATCATCTGATAACATCCTTCAGGTATTTGCAGACTGGCAAAGTATGACATCAGGGTACTGTGTGATGTTGTACAACATGAAAATATCAGGTTACGTCCATCTTCTTGAAGGCAATCTCAGTGACATACAACACACTGACAGCTAGCTGCCAACATGCCTTTTAACTGTTTAATTCCACTCAATGAAACCAACTACACAAATCACTGTGTACTCACTGACTCATAATGAATTTCTTTTAAAAAGCTTTTTTTGTGTGAGTCAGGATGCTCTGGCAGTTGGTGAACAGGATTAAAGCTGTGAGCTGTTAACGAGCTACTTCCTGTTTTGCAATGTGTTATTCTCACAGCCTTCATTTGGCTATTAATGGACCTTGAACAAGTAATTTAACCTGACAGTGCTTTGGGGAGATTGAAAATATGCCTAGGCTCATTAATGGACTCCTGAACTCCATGCCTAGCAACTACCTATGAACCCTGTACCATGATGTAAGGAATGGTGTCCCCTACAACTCCATGCTTCTTATATATATATATATATATATATATATATATATATATATATATATATATATATATATATATATATATCAACCTCAAGATCTCATAATCACAGAGAAACAGAAATAGAAACAGTCCAGACTCCACATGCAGGACAGTTGACCTTTATTTGTGACTGTAAACTATCGTTTTACAAGTGGCATTCAATAAACAGGACGTTCTGCAAAAGGGAATCAATACATTTGCTCTCCTAACCTTATCCTAAGATTAGATGATCTGATTCCAAAATACCTATAAAAAGAATGTTTCACTTGTGTTTATTTGTGTTCATGTTTTCAGCATTATGCTTAATTAACAAAAATGCAGAAAAACTAATGATTCAATTTCTTGCTGGACTCAATTCTAAGACAAAACAGGTAGCAGAGCAGTGCATCGCAAACCGTTTTCAGTGCAAAACAACTTAAAAAATGAGTGATGTTTAGTTACAGATCTGAGACATGTTTTTATTTTTTTTTCCTAAGTAGAAAGAAAGTAATAATAAAAATAAAATTACATATATTTTTTTCTGATGTTTTTGAAAACAAGACAGACATTCAGGACACAGATGTTTGATACTTAAAAGTACAAATACTGACACGTGGGTATGCTTTAGTTATATACTATATCCAAGACTGCAGTGACTTGAAGAATCCCCTTTTAATCTGAAATACAGTCATCTTGGAATTAGCAGAGCTATGGCAGCAAAGCATCTCTGCAAAAATAAGCTTTAATATTTACTAGACAGTGATACAAGACTGAAATTAAATAATAATAATAACAACACAATAATAATTAATAATAATAATAATAAAAGTTATAAATAATAAAAGGAGTTAAATGATAAATGTATCCTCATTCATTCTTTCTCTGCATACTTCTGTCAGTCACAAGACTAGGGACAGCTTCTCTCCTGTACTTCTGTATTGCTGTCAGTGAGTGTTTTGTGTTTCGAAATGCTGTCTGTTACTTTTCCATCGCTATAAAGTACAAATCAAAATATCAGAGTTACCGTGCCAGTTCAGTGTCACATCTCCCATCAGAGAACTACAGTTTGGGCAAATCAGAATAATGCTTATTACCACAAATTATTGCTACGTTGCTAACACTGAGTGAGTCATCTAACAAACTGCAAAACAAAATATTTGTACTCCAGACTGAGAACTACAACTAAGGGCTTGTAACCTACAGAATAATATTTTGTTATCAACAGTTCATGTTTATTCTGATAAAAAGTATAATATCCAAAAGAAAATTAGACACAGGGTTATGAAGAACCATAATTTAATTGTGAATTCCACACAGACCCAGTAACAGCAATGACAAAAACAGTGTAGCTTTCAGGCCTAAAGCACTTCCTCAGTACAAACTGCATAGGTTTATAGGTGTGTACTAGGCTAATGGCCCTGAAGTCTTTACAAACCTAGCCCATAGAATTACCCTGGCATAGTGCCACCTGACCTTAGATCCCAGTGTCTCTGCCGAGCAGAGCCTCTGGAGTGATCCCCGGGGTGAATTTTATATTTCCCATCCACTCATCAAGATTTCTCTTGAAGAGAGCCAGTGAGCTGCTCTGTTTGACATGTATGAGAAGTCTATTCCATAGCATGGGCAGTCTCTCGGTTATGAACCTGTCCCTCCAGCATGTTCTGTTGATTGTGGTAATGAGGTTGAGGTCTCTGGAGTGTGTAGTGCAGAGGGATTGGGATTTCTTTAGATGTAGCATTTCTAACAGAGCTGGGTCAGACATGGCTTTGTAAGTCAAGCAGAGATCGCCTCTAAGCAGGCAGTATGAGACAGAGAATAGTTGGGGTTTTGAGTCTGTCCATGCCTAAATGTCATTTAAATAATAACACATGTGATAATACAAACCGCACACTGCCTAAATGTCATTTAAATAATAACACATGTGATAATACAAACCGCACACTGTCTAAACGTCATTTAACTAACAACACATGATAATGCAAACTGCACACTGCTTGTGTCATTTAAATGACAACACATGATAATACAAACTGCACATTGCCTGTTTCATTTAAATAACAACATGTGAAAATACAAACTGCACACTGCCTAAATGTCATTTAAATAATAACATGTGATAATATTAACTACACACTGTCTAAACATCATTTAACTGACAACACATGATAATACAAACTGCACTCTGCCTACATGTCATTTAAATAACAACACACGATAATACAAACTGCACATTGCCTGTTTCATTTAAATAACAACATGTGAAAATACAAACTGCACACTGCCTAAATGTCATTTAAATAATAACACATGTGATAATATTAACTACACACTGTCTAAACATCATTTAACTAACAACACATGATAATGCAAACTGCACACTGCTTGTGTCATTTAAATGACACCACATGATAATACAAACTGCACTCTGCCTACATGTCATTTAAATAACAACATGTGAAAATACAAACGCACACTGCCTAAATGTCATTTAAATAACAGGACATGGGATAAAGCAAACTGCACTCTGCCTAAATGTCATTTAAATAACACATGGGATAAAGCAAACTGCACTCTGCCTAAATGTCATTTAAATAACAAGTGATAATACAAACTGCACTCTGTCTATATGTCATTTAAATAACAATACATGGGATAATGCAAACTGCACACTGCCTAAATGTCATTTAAATAACAACACATAGGATGATGCAAACTGCACACTGCCTAAATGTCATTTAAATAACAAGTTATAATACAAACTGCACACTGCCTAAATGCCATTTAAATAGTAACACATGAGATAATGCAAACTGTACTCTACCTAAATATCATTTAAATAACAACACATGATAAAATAAAATGCACTCTACCTAAATGTTATTTAGATAATAGCACATGTGCTAATACAAACTGCACACTGCCTAAATGTCATTTAAAGAACAACATATGGGATAATACAAACTGAATTCTGCCTAAATGTCATTTAAATAACAACATGGGATAAAGCAAACTGCACTCTGCCTAAATGTCATTTAAATAATAACACATGTGCTAATACAAACTTTCACACTGCCTAAAAGTCGTTTAAATAACAACATGTGATAATACAAACTGCATACTGCTGAGTGTCATTCAAATAACAACCTGGACTGAAACACCAGAGGCAGAGGTGTGTCCATATTCACCAAGGATATCCACACCTGCAGGCTAATTGCCCAATATAATGCATCCGAAATTCTCCAGATGCAACTAACACTGGGCAAGACTGCAATCCAAATTGTAGCTTGCTACTGATCCCCCACCATGCCCCAAGACTCCCACTCAACTTTTCTTAACATACTGGAAAATTTCAAGGTACAACCCAACACCCTCATACTGGGAGACTTCAACTACCCCACCATTAACTGGGAAAACTACTCATGTACCAACACACTGGCACAGTGTTTTTTGGAATTCATAAATTCCAAAACCTTGGACCACCTGATCCAGACCCCCACCAGTGGCAGCAATATCCTAGACCTGGTCATTACCAACATGGATGATCGGTGCTCCACACCTGAGGTCAGTCCCTCGTTGGTCAGATCCAACCATAAGCTAATCACCCTAGACATCCACATCCCACCCCCACCCCATATTAAGGAAACCACCATAAAAAACTTCTTAGAAGCCAACCTTACACTTCTTAAGACAGAAGTGGCTAACTTCACCTCTCCCATGCAGACAGACAGTAGCAGTACTACTGCTGAATCCTACATCAATGCACTGTATTAACACATACATGAGTGCATTGACCATGTTATCTCAAATAGAACCAAGACGCTATCCTCCAATAAAAGAAGCCAGTCTGGTGGTCCCTGCCATTAACAAGCTCTACACAAAAGGAAGAAACTGTTCCAAAAAAGAGTAAATCCCAAGACTGGAAAAACTCCCTTGTCAGCCTCAGTAAAAAGCTGAGATCCCTCATAAAATCCTTCAAAGCTAGTTATGAAAACAAAATTGCCACAGATTCTAAAGGCAATCACAAGGCATTCTATAGCTATGTCAAAAATCTCAATGGCAACACTCAGATCTGCTCAGAGCTACAGCACAATGGCACTAAACATACAGAACCAGCTGATATCACCAACATCCTGGCGGAGAGGTTCAGCACAAATTTCTCCCCGCCTCACCCCCAAAAGTGCCCATCTCTATACCGGATGATTGCCAAGTCCCTGTAATCATGGCCACACAGGTGAAAAATGCACTTGCCAAAGCCAAAAATATAGCATCCATGGGACCTGACAACATCCCAGGCTGTGTTCTGCACAAATTACAAATGAACTGGCACCCCACCTAAGTACCATGTTCAATCATAGCCTCACTACAGGTTTTGTGCCTACTGAATGGTGCACAGCTACGGTGATCCCACTCCACAAAAGGGGATCCACCTCGGACCCCAGGAACTACTGACCCTTCAGCCTGATGAGTCTGATCTGCAAGGCCATGGGACGTATTATCATGGAACTTATAAGCAAAGACATAGGTAACCTGCAAACTCTGGACCCCTCCCAATTTGGGTTTGTGAAAGGCAGATCATGTCTCCTGAACCTGACTGACTTCTTTAAAGCAGTCACCAAAGACATGGATGAGGGTAAGACAGTTCACACAGCCTACCTAGATCTCGCCAAGGCCTTCAACACCATCCCACATTCTGGTATTATTGATAAACTCATGAAACTGGGCATAAACCCCTATGACATACAGTGGGTGGCCAACTGGCTCACCAACAGAACCCACACAGTGAAAGTAGCCAAATCCAAATCCATCTCCAGACCAGTGACAAGTGGAGTACCACAGGGTTCAGTCCTGGGTCCTCTCCTGTTTGGCATTTACTTCTTGGAAGTCCAAGCCAACAGAGAGGGCTTATGGCTAACAAAGTTCACAGATGATTATTGAATCCGCTAAGGATGTGGACATTCTACAAAAGGGCCTCACTGAGACAGATGCCTGGTGTCAAAACCATGGCCTTAAGCTCAACACCAAAAAATACATAGTTATCCCCTTTGGGAAAAATCCTGTGCCAATGAATTACCACATAGGCGGTAGTCCACTCAAAACTGAAAGTGTGATATGAGACCTAGGGACACAGGTTGACAGCAGTCTCTCCTTTGACAACCACATAGCCACAGTGGTCAGGTAGTCCTTCTGTGTGGCACACCTCATCACAAAAGGTTTCTCATCCAGAAAAAAAGAGGTCATTATCCCCTTCTACTCAGCCCTCATTAGACCCATTATAGAGTACAATGCTTCATTTGGGATGTACCTCACAAGTCATTTGCAGCAACTGGAAAGACTACAGAAATACCTCACAAAGAGGATCACCGGCCTTAAACAGATACCATATGCAGATTGCCTTAAGAAACTCCAGGTCTACTCTGTTGCATATCGCCTACTCACAGATGATTTCTGCCTAACATACAAAGCCATGTCAAACCCAGAGCTGCTGGACATGCTACACTTAGAAAAATCCCAATCCCTGCGGGCCACACGCTCCAGAGACCTTAACCTTGTCACCACAATTAACAGAACTTGCTGGAGGGATAGGTTCCTGTCCCAGAGACTTCCCATACTATGGAACCAGCTGCCCATTCATGTCAAACAGAGCACCTCATTGGCCCTGTTTAAGAAAAATCTGGACAACTGGATGGGGAATAGGAAATTTACCCTGGGAATCACTTCTGTGGCTCTGCTTGACAGGGGCACAGGTAAATAAATTTCTGGGTGGCTAAAGCCAGGGAATCTTTATGGCTAGGATTATATAGGCCTTGGGGCCGATAGCCTAGTACCTACCGATGAACCTATGAACACGTGATAATACAAACTGCACTCTGCCTACATGTCACTTAAATAACAACACACGATAATACAAACTGCACATTGCCTAAATGTCATTTAGATAATACAAACTGCACACTGCCTAAATGTCATTTAAATAACAGCACATGGGATAATGCAAACTGCACTCTGGCTAAATGTCATTTAAATAACAACATATGGGGTAAAGAAAACTGTACTCTGCCTAAACGTCATTTAAATAACAAGTGATAATACAAACTGCACTCTGCCTATATGTCATTTAAATAACAACTTGTGAAAATACAAACTGCATACTGCCCAAATGTCATTTAAATAACACCACATGGGATAAAGCAAACTGCACACTGCCTAAATGTCATTTAAATAACAACACATAGGATGATACAAACTGCACACTGCCTAAATGCCATTTAAATAGCAACACACGAGATAATGCAAACTGTACTCTGCCTAAGTGGTGGTGGTGCTGCGGTAGCATTGTCACCTCACAGTAAGACGCTGTCTGGTTCGATTCTCAGTTAGAGCGTCTTCTGCTTGGAGACATGCGTGAATGGGCGTACCTTTGTTGAAGGTTGTGCGTCAGGGCTGGTAACTCGGCACGTAAAACTCAACTAACAATCATTAGCAGACCGGAGTTCCCCTGTGGTGACCCCTAACTGAGAAAAGCTGAAAGAAACAACAACAACAACTCTGCCTAAATGTCATTTAACTAACAACACACGATAATACAAACTGCACACTGCTTGTATCATTTAAATAACAAGTGATAATATAAACTGCACATTGCCTAAATGTCATTTAGGAAACAGCACATGGGATAAAGCAAACTGCACTCTGGCTAAATGTCATTTAAATAACAACACATGGGATAATGCAAACTGCACTCCGGCTAAATGTCATTTAAATAACAAGTGATAATACAAACTGCACTCTGCCTGTATGTCATTTAAATAACAACACATGGGATAATGCAAACTGCACACTGCCTAAACATCATTTAAATAACAACACATGGGATAAAGCAAACTGCACTCTGCCTAAATGTCATTTAAATAACAAGTGATAATACAAACTGCACTCTGCCTATATGTCATTTAAATAACAACACATAGGATAATGCAAACTGCACACTGCCTAAATGTCATTTAAATAACAACATGTGATAATGCAAGCCACACTGCCTAAATGTCATTTAAATAACAACATAGGATAATACAAACTGCACACTGCCTAAATGACATTTAAATAACACCACATGGGATAAAGCAAACTGCACTCTGGCTATTAACACATGGGATAATGCAAACTGCACTCCGGCTAAATGTCATTTAAATAACAAGTGATAATAGAAACTGCACTCTGCCTATATGTCATTTAAATAACAACACATGGGATAATGCAAACTGCACACTGCCTAAACGTCATTTAAATAACAACACATGGGATAAAGCAAACTGTACTCTCCCTAAATGTCATTTAAATAACAAGTGATAATACAAACTGTACTCTGCCTATATATCATTTAAATAACAGCACATGGGATAATGCAAACTGCACACTGCCTAAATGTCATTTAAATAACAACACATAGGATGATACAAACTGCACACTGCCTAAATGTCATTTAAATAAAAAAGTGATAACACAAACTGCACACTGCCTAAATGTCATTTAAAGAACAACACATGGGATAATACAAACTGCACACTGCCTAAATGTCATTTAAATAACAACACGTGATAATACAAACTGCACTCTGCCTAAATGTCATTAATAACAACATATGGGATAATCCAGCCAATCACACTAAATTCAATACATTTCTAAAGAGTAAAACATTTAGAAAATGTTATCTTTAATAAATGTTTTAAAACATAATCTTAGTAGAATGTCACAGCTCCTATCAGAAAGTACTACAGTGCCAAATACTGTTTTCCAGAATTATTTTAAAATAATGTATGTTACTATTCTGCTGTTATTAAGTTCAATGCAAAATGTCACATGGTCTTTTTGGATACCCTCATTTCAGATTTTGAAATTTAGAAGAGTGCTTGTCAATGCAAAATGTTATTAAAATATGAATCCCATTTCTTTTAATTCAACACTCCAGTGTTACATGCATGTCTTTGCAGACATTTAAAACTTCTGTATTTTGCTTTGTGTTACAGCTAACTCTCCAGTATCACTATTTTGCTAACAATGTATGCCCCATGTTTTTGGCAGTGCATATCATGTCTCTGCTTGTATACAGTGCAGAGCAAAGTATCACAGCTGTATTGGGATCACCATATCAAGGCTGTAGTCACAGTACAGTTCAGGCATTTTACTGTAGCCCTTATAAACACTGAACAGTGCTATTTTGTGTAACAGTATGTATTCTGTCTTATAAAGTGGAAAACAGAATGTCACAGCTTCAGTCAGTAAAGTACTAAAATGTCAAATGGTTCTTTCTGAAATTGCTTCAAAGTACAATATATGACTTCTGTGTTGCTGTAAAGTGCAATGCAAAATTAGAAACATCACAGCTCCAGTGCTGAACCCCCATCAGGTGTCTTATAGCAGGGCTTGTCAGCATCTAACAGCACAATGTTGCTAACAATGTGTCACTTTTTTAATTCAATGGTACAATATTGTGTGTGTGTCTTTCGGCTTTTCCCGGGTAGGCCACAAGCGAACTCTCCGTCCTAATACCGATTGGCAGTAGTTTTTACATGCTGGCTGCGTCGGGCCCAGCGCACAACGAGCGATCGGCAGCCAGTCACACGGACATGTCACACGGTAGGCGCTTTATCGACGAGAATCTCCGCTGTGGCTCGCGCTACCGCCGCTTAATAACGCGAATGGTACAATATTAATGGTGGTATTTATAGTCCAGGCCTTCTTAGCTAAGCAGTGGTTATTTGTGAGAAGCTCCACTAAATGTATATGAAAATAAGCTAAGCTCATGGTATTAGCAATGAATAAGGAAAAGTGAAAATTACTTGAAAAACATGCCCACTTAGGGCAAAAGTGTAAATTACCCTAAATTAACTATTAAGTACATATGAAGCATTGCATAAAAGCATAAGGTTCATGTTATTTTACATGTTTTCGAGGATGCACACCATCTTATCAAGTAGTCCCTTTGTTGAAGTGTGAGAAAGCCAGTGTCGCTGGATGAAAATCAGCTTGTCAAACCTTACTGGCTTTATCACTTTGAGATCACAGTACATTGGGGATCAGGGAATTTGCCCTTTTCCCCACTGAAGTGTGATCTCGGAGTTAGCATATATAATTAGCAGGGGCTTTGGGTGATGCCAAAAGAGTGGTTTAGTTTTTTTCTGGTCCTTTGTGGATCAATGTTTTGTGGTCTAGTGATTTGCTTTCAATGCCTTACATGTCAATGTTTCAGCATGTTGATGATTAACTTTGCTTCCATTTTCAGATATTGCAGATAGGTGTGGCTATGTGCAGCCTTGCCTGAAAAACATAAGGCAAGTGGTAGGCTGCCCAGCTTTTATTATCAATATTTTAAAAATAAAAAGGGGTTTAAAATGTTTTATATAGGGGTACCCTTATGTGAACACTTTGATGTCTTCTTTAAAGGGTGGAAAGAAGGAGACAGGAAAGACTGAA
Organism: Protopterus annectens; assembly: GCF_019279795.1. Classification (NCBI taxonomy): domain Eukaryota; kingdom Metazoa; phylum Chordata; order Ceratodontiformes; family Protopteridae; genus Protopterus; species Protopterus annectens. The sequence continues at coordinate 1,283,971,042 of NC_056743.1, forward strand.
AAAAGAGAGACACAATCAAAGAGGAAACACAGCAGGAAAACATTAAAGGGAACACTCCACCCTCTCCTACAGTTTAACTCAACTCTTAGGTTGCTTTTCTCCCTACATTACGATTCCAGTACTGTGGAGGTACCTGAAACCTGCTTGTCCTTTATAAAACTTTCATTTCCTCACTTTGGTATCAAAGGAAGGGGAAAGACCCTCCCCCCACACACCTTTTTTAAGCTTAACTTCTCAAATAAATTTCAGAGAGATTTGTCTACACCTGCATGACATACCACAGATACAGATAAATTTGTAGTCAGGAGCTCAGGCTGATGTAAAAGACAGAGAGGTGTGAATCTGTTTCCATTGTCTTTATTGCACAGAGGAAGAGAACCTAAACTGATTCATAACTGCTTCCAGTGTAGCCATGCCTTTCATAGCAAAACAGACCAATTAGATAAGTCAATAGTTCAAAGGCAGTTGTCACCTATTTTGACAAATTTACATAAGCAACATCACAGTATTGAAATGTTAAGCTTTAAACTTTAAATGTTTGCTGTTTATACTACTTTACATTTTAAGATGATTTGAATGTAGTATCAAAGATGTCTGTGTCATTTAGAGAAAAGTCACAAAATATCTTTTCTTGTACTTCTTGTAAAGGATTGCCACATTTACCAAAGTGTACGGGGAGGGGCTGTCAATTAATTTTGGACTACAGAAAGATACTTTGAACAAAGGCCTGAGACACACACAAATGAGGGCCATTCAAGAAATAAAAGAAGCAGTCCTGTTACAGACAGTATATAAGATGACAGTGACTGACACTAATCCTATTATATGATAATGGAATGGGAATACACCACTGCTTCCTTATGTCTGGTATGATTCATATAAAGCAGACTTGAAATGGATTGTGGGAAACAGAAAGGCTTGAAGAAAAATAAGATCATGTTGATATGACAAGCCACATTCACAGCCATTTGCAGAAAATATATTAAAATTCTATAAGAATCAGTCAGAATAATTTGAGATGTTAAAATAACTCAGAAAACAGAGACAGAGTGAAAAAATAGATGTTTTTAGTTCTAAGGCAGAGTTTCCCTTTAAGAGGGTTATGCTGGAGGAGTTGGGAGTGGAGGGGCACAATGTTTTGGGCAAGGGATAAACTCTCCTATTTTTTTTAATTTTTTTAGATAACAGGGTAGTTTGGGTGGGAAGTAGGTAAGAGTGTGTAAGTGAAAGGATAAGGGTAAAGGGCTGAGGAATAGCCAGCAGCAGTCCCAGTTCACACAGCCTCAAAGATGTCTACTGCAAGATGGTGGTGCAGTGGGCCCTCCGATGTTGAGGGGTTAGGGGCATGTGGTAGTGTAGTTGTTAACAACAGCTGGGATAGTGTGTCTTGGGAAATGCTGAAGTGAGATTTCGATGGGCTGACTACATCTGTCCATTACCTACTCCAGCGCATCCTCAACCAAGTCCTGAAGCCCCCATTCAGTGAAGCATTCCAGGCTGCCACGTGCTAGGGTGCCAGCAGCACTGGTGCCACCACCCTGACCCTGCAAGAACATCCCCAGACAGGCAGGGGGTGAGTGCTCCCGAGTTTGGGACGTATGTGCCTGGGCCACTCCAGAGAATTTTGAATCTGTAAAAAATTAACATAAATGGGACAGAAAGAAAATAATAAAAGACAAAGGAATACATAATTAAAATAATTTAAAAAAATACAAAGGGGAAAAAGAGACAAAAGAGAAAATACACCCAATAAATTCACACATCATTTTACACAACAGTCAGTTTTTTACTTTAAAGCATTTTTAGTTCCTAAATCTTTATTGATGGGAAGTACTTATGCAGGCATTTGGATTAAATTGTATGAGAAGTGCTTATGCTTACTCGGTGGGACAGTTTTTGCTATCAAGTAAAGTTGAGGTTGACATGTTGCAGTCTACTAAACAGGCATAATGATCATATTTGTGCCTGATATGCATTTGTGTGCCTTATTGCACTGAAACAATAAAGAGTTAAAGACAGAATACTGAGCTTATATAATGACATATCTCTCACTCTTGTTTGTAGTAATGTACTAAACACAATCTATTATTCCACTCGCTATTCTGTATTAATTATTTCTTTATATACAGTAATAAAACGAGTTATAGACACGAAGAGTGCATTTATGTATTGACATATCTCACTCCTGCTTGGAGTGCTTCAATTACTGTTTTGTATTAATTACTATTTAGTACTTTATTCAAACTTGCCAGGGATTTTAACCAATCTGACTATTTTCCTCTCCTGCTATCTCATATTGTATGAGATTTGTACTTCAGCTATAAAGAGAAGATGTAAGACAATTTTTGTTTACCTGTAGTTCACCCTTTTTCCCTAAACATTAATTACACGATTATTATCCAGGGCCTCAAAAATCTACCTATCTCTCTACTCTGTTTCATACAGACTTCTCAGACATGACCACTGTGTGGCATACAAGGTGATCTCGAACCCCGCCTTGATGGGACTGCTGCATATCAGCAAGTCAAGCTCCACTGGAGTAACCCACACACGTGGCCTCAACCTGGTCTGTGACATCAATAGGACTTGTTGGGGGGACAGAATTGTGTCCCAGAGACTCCCCCATCTGTGGAATAGACTCCCTCTCCATGTCAAGCAGAGTACCTCTTTACCCCGTTTTAAGCACAACCTGGATAACTGGATGGGAAATAGAAAATACATCTCTGGGATTCTACCCATGTCCCTGCTAGACAGGGGCATTAGGTGCTGATTTGTTTATACATGGGCTAAACTTTTGGCTAGGCTTATAAGGGCCTCAGGGCCAATAGCCTAGTAACTTCCTATGATGCTTCCTATTTCTAAGCCATTCCATTCACTGTAGGATTTGCTTAGTTTCAGTTTATTGAAATATATATTAGCATCTGAATTCTCATACTTTGCTAATCTTCTCTTTACTGTAAGTAATAAACACAGATACACTTGCTGGAATGTTTTATGGTTTGCATGTCACAGCCAGAGGGTGCAGATACACAGAACAAGGTAGCAAGTCATGGAAGTTTTCATTTTCTTTACAGTACAAAAGCGTGTGCTTTGATAGTTGCCTTCCTTAACAATTTTAAGCATATAAGGTGGTGATTTAAAAATATATGCAGAAGTAATGGAGATGTAATAATATTATTGGTCATTTCACATATTTCTCACTAAAGTATGTGCTGGACATTCACTTAACACTGAAACCCCAACACCCCTTGCCCCAACTTCCACTTTGACTATGGCTTGGTGCCTGACTGACTTCAACCATCTTGTACTGCAGTTATAACTGTAAAATAAATTACTTTCTTATACAATTGTTACTCTAATAAATACTTCCTAGTCTATGCAAACTGTCTACATTTAATGTAACTACTACCTAAGTTAATGCAATACTAAATGAAAATATGGAAAAGCAAACATGTTTTTTGCTTTCTGTATAAATACATGGACAACTGACTGTAAGTGAGCTCATGCAGGTCTATATCTGTAATTCACAGAC
>NC_056743.1:1284294573-1284322073 GCF_019279795.1 Protopterus annectens
TTTGGTTCTTTGCCCCCCATCATTAACTGCTTTGTGACCCTTCCTCACCCAGTATCACACCATGTGAATTCCATGGATAATGTCATACTTTTGAGTTGTAGACTTCTTATCCTTCAGAAAATGCATGCTAACACAAAATCCTGTTATTCTGGCAACTTTCTAAGGTTAGAAAAGGAATATTTAAAATCTGCCCCTATTTTTGTAAAGATGTCCCCCAGAATCTTTTAATTTAGTGTTGCAAGGCATGTTCCACATGTAGGGCGCAAGGATTAGTGTAGGGCTGTAGGCCTATAAACAGGCTGCAGCTTAAGTGTCTCAGTTTAGGTTGTGTAACAAAATGGTCACCTTGAGTAAGTGGTACCAAAGCTAGCCAGTCAGAGAAGGAACTCTATTGCGAAAGAGTTGTGTGCTGTTTTACTATCCTTGTTTAATGGGCTTGTCTAGTATTGTAATATAAGGATTCACCAGGGAGACATAAACTGATTCTGCAATCTGACATTATAATTAGCACTTCACATAACTACACTTTCAAAACTCTATCCAAAACAATTTTACTTTTAATCAGCTCTTGATTCACTACAGCAATTTCCTCCCCGGAAGGAAACTGAGGAAATCTCTGCATTTATAAGCCAACGAACAAGAAAGTCTAGTGTACCAGTGAGGCACCTTCTCTCCAGAAAGTTCATAGGTTCATAGGTTCATAGGTTCATACTAGGCTATCTGCCCTAGGGCATTTATAAGCCTAGCCAGAGTGTGTGTGGCTTTCACCACCCCTTAGGATGAGAATACTATACCCATTAGTTTGCTGTGCCTCTGTCCAGCAGTGATACAGAGATGATTCCCGGGGTAAACCTACGATCTCCCATCCACTCGTCAAGATTTCTCTTGAACAGAGTCAGTGAGGGGCTCTGCCTCACATGGACTGGGATTCTGTTCCATAGTGTAGGGAGTCTCTGGGTGATGAATCTGTCCCTCCAGCACGTCCTATTTATATCCGTGTTGAGGTTTAAGTCTCTTGCTCTCGTGGCTCTGGTGGATTTGGATTTTTGAGGTGAAGCATGTCCATTAATTCCGGGTTGGACATGGCCTTGTATGTCAGGCACAGATCACCTCTGAGCAGACGGTATGTGACTGAATAGAGCTGGAGTTTCTTCAGTCGGGCATCGTATGACATATGTTTGAGCCCCTTTATCCTTTTGGTGAGGAACTTTTGGGGTCTTTCCAACTGCTGCAGGTGTCGGGTAAGGTACATTCAATGGGGCGTTGTACTCAATCATTGGTCTGATAAGTGAAGAGTACAGGGGTACAATGACCTCTCCTGATCTGGATGTGAATCCCTTCATGATCAGGTGGGCAATGTAGAAGGTCTTCCTAACCACTTTGGCAATGTGAGTGTCAAAAGAGAGGTTACTGTCAACTTGGGTCCCCAGGTCCCTGATAACTTCTTCCGTGTTTAATGGATTACCACCTATGTGGTAGTTAGGGGTTACCTTGTTTTTCCCAAAGGGTATGACTATACATTTTTGGCATTTAGCTTAAGGCCATGGCTCTGGCACCAGTTATCCATTTCTATGAGACCTTTCTGGAGGATGTCTGTGTCTGATGGAGTGTCAATTATGGTGCCCAGTTTGCAGTCATCTGCAAATTTTGTCAGCCACAATCCCCTATGTTTGCCTGCACTTCAGAAAAATAAATGCCGAACAAGAGGGGCCCAGGACTGAGCCCTGTGGGACACCGCCGTGACCGGCTTAGAGTCTGACATGGCACCAGCAACTCTAACCCTGTGTGTTCTGTCCTTGAGCCAGTTTGCAACCCATCTTGTGACATATGGGTTTACATCTAAGCTGGTGAGCTTTTCTATGATGCCCGAGTGGGGTATTGTGTCAACGCTTTGCTAGGTCAATGTAGGCTGTGTGAACTGCCTTACCCTCATCAATGGCCTTAGTGACGGTTTCGAAAAGTCGACCAAGTTCAAGAGGCAGGATCTGCCCTTGACAAAGCCAAATTGGGTAGGATCCAGTGTCTGTAGGTCCCCAATGTCTTTATTTATGAGTTCCATTATGATCCTCTCCATAGCTTTGCAGACAAGGCTCATCAAGCTTATGGGGCGGTAATTTCCAGGGTCCGTAGAAGCACCGCCTTTGTGGAGTGGGACCACAGTTGCCGTACGCCATTCTTTGGGTACGTATCCTGTAGTAAGGCTAAGATTAAACAGCAGCCTTATGTGTGGGTTTAGTTCCTCATTGAGTTCGTGTAGCACACAGCCGGGGACACCGTCCGGTCCCATTGATGCTGTGTTTTTTGCTTTAGAGAGAGCAGCTCTCACCTGGGCATCTGAGATGTTTGGGAGGCTAGACTCTGGTGGGATAGATATTTCTCCTTTTGGGGGGAGGGGAGAAATTTGCACTGAACCTGTCTGCCAGTATGTTGGCAATGTCTGTGGGTTCAGTGATTTTTTTATCATTTTGGACTAATTCTGAGCATATCTGGGAGTTTCCACCCAGGTTGCTAACATAGCTAAAGAAGGCTTTATGATTGTCTTTTGTGTCATTAGCGATTTTTTCTCAAAGTTGGCCTTGGATGATTTTATGAGTGATCGTAGTTTTTGCTAGTATTGATCAGAGATGCCTTCCCATTTAGGGATTTTGCTCTGTCATGTAGTAGCTTTCTCCTCTTGTTGTAGAGTTTGTTTATGGCTGGAGTCCACCAGACCGGGCGCCTGCCTTTGGTGGAAAGGGTCTTGATTTTATTAGGGATTGCTTGATCCATACATTCCTGAAGGTGCTCGTAGAAGGCATTTGTAAGGGTTTCAGCAGCGTGGGTTGTGGTTTCTACTGGCTCAGGGGCCTTGAAGGATACCACTCCAGTTTTAAGAAGTGTGAAGTTTGCTTTTGAGAAGTTCTTCACTGTGGTCTTTTGCTGGGGTGGGGGCGGGATGTGGCTCTCCAGTGAGATTAATTTATGGTCTGATCTCACCAATGAGGGATATACTTCCGTGTGGAGCATTTTTCCCCATGTTTGTGATGATCAGGTCTAGTATATTTTCTCCTCTTGTGGGAATGGTGACTAGTTGTTCCATAGCATTTGAGTTTATGAACTCAAGGAACCTTTGGGCTAGGGTGTTGGGGCTTGAGTAATGTTCCCAGTCTATGTTTGGGTAGTTGAAGTCACCCAATATGATGGTGTTTGGAGAGACATTCATACTCTCCAGTGTCTTCAGGAAGGCTGTGTGGGTTTCCTGAGTTTGAGAAGGTGGTCTGTAGCATGTTACAAACTGTAGGGCAGTTTTACCTATGGTTAATTGCACCTGGATGGTCTCCGATGCTTCGTGCGTTGCCACTAACCTGGAGGTGTGGGTATCCTTTATGAATATGGATACTCCCCCCTCCTTTTGTGGTTCGGTCCGGATTTGGGGACAGAACGCATGATATGAGGTATAACCTGATAGTGCTGGGGTGCTCTCAGGAGCCTTGAACCAGGTTTCAGTCACAGCACAGACATCGATGTTCTCCATACTGAGGAGGGCTTCGAGGGCGTGCATCTTGAGGTTTAGACTTCTGGCATTGAGCAGTATTACCCTTAGTTTTTCTCCATTTTTGTTTTCTAGGGTGGTAGGTTTATCATTTGAGCCTTGCCTAAAAGGCACTATGGGGTGGCAAGAGCCTTTGCCAATATCCGGAAGCCCAGGGGTGACAGGTGCAAGCCGTCCCTTGCGAAGCAGCGTGGCTTGTCAAGCATGTCATCCCAGGCAAACAGACATTGGATCCCCTTAGAATGACACCAGTAATTAAGCCAATTATTAAAGCTGATCATTTTGTCTCTGTATTGTGGCATCATTCTTGGTGAGGGTAGGATACTGCTCAGGGTCAGGGTCATACCGGCCTGGGCTCCATAATCTGAGAGCTCCTCTATGTCTCTTTTCATGTAGTCCAGGGAGGTACGTCTCAGGTCGTTCACACCAGCATGTACAATGACTGAGTCATACTTGTACTTGCTGTGGAGTGACCTGAGTGCTTGTGTTATGTGGTGGATTCTAGCGCCTGACAGGCAGCTTACTGTGATCTTTTCTTTGTTCAGTCTGGTGAGTGGGACGTCAGTGTGTCTGACTATGGAGTCACCTATAACAAGTGTGTCTGGCATTGTGTTTGGCCTTAAGGGCTGTGACTGTTTAGCACACTGACTTTGAGAACTATGTGTTGCATGTCTTATGTCTTGAGGTGGCAGTTGCTTGGGTGTCTGCTTTGGAGGCCTCTGTAGTTTTGGTAGATTTTTGATCAGTGCCTCCGAATATGTCTTTGTGTGTTTATGTGTTTGTTTTGCAGTTCTGATAGTTCTATGTGAAACTGGGTTTGTGGTGTGTGTGGTTTCCTTCTCCTCCTGTCTGGTCTTGCCAGTCCTGAGTTGAGAGAGCTCAGCCTCCAGTTTGGCTATATAGTTGCATCTCTCACATGTATTTGTGTTTTGTGGGAGAAGGAGTGGGTTGTCTGTGTACATGAGGCAATTGTAACATTGCCTCAAGATGCCCAGATTCACCAGCTGAACAGGAGAGGACGCTAGCAACTGACCCTTCGACATGCTAGAAAAAGTGAAAAAGTTTGCTGTGTAACTGAATCAGAAGGGACCTATAGGGAAATGGGTACTCAAGGGGATTCTAGGCTAATGTAGTACTTTGTTTAGTATACAAGTACTTTACCTATATAAAAATGCTTTAGGAGCAAGTGCTGAGCTTTACCTATATAAAAATGCTTTAGGAGCAAGTGCTGAGCTTTTGAGATAGAGAATAAACTGTTTAGATTGCAAGTAGAGAAGTTCTAAGGGAAAAATTGAAAAGCAGACTTTACGGAGCCAGAAATAGTTTAACCTTTTTTAACCGGCGCTGCCCGATGGTGCTCTATGGGCAACTCCACGCTAAATCACGCAAAAGTGCGCTAAAGCGGGCTTTATAGCAGGGGGTTGAAAAGAGCTAGGAATTGACCCAAAATGGCCAATAGACTACAAGTTTCTGGCTGGAACCACTGCTCTAGGGACAGATAGGCTGCTCAGTGCTCCCCACTCCCACTGGTGAACAAAGAAGCTTCCCTTTATCCAAATAAGGATATGGAATAGCACAGGAACCAAGCCAAAGCCCAGAGATCAGCAAACTCTGAAGACTGGACTATTCTAGTTCAGCAAGACGGGAAAACAATATTTTTTTTTTTTTTCAGAAAACAGAGGAAAAACAGACAGTAAATGCTATAAATGCTTTTAAACGGCTAGCGCACTTGAGTGTGTTAGCCTACAGGTAAAATTAAACAACAAATAACTTTTTTTAAAAGTGCAAAACAGTTAATCAACAGAAACACAGTTTAAATAGAATGCAGAGCTGTATATACAGGCGAAAATGCAGTCGCTAAGCAGTAAATAATCAAAAAGCCAGAAAAAAATACTTAAATCAGGAAAAAGTCACTCTTTTGCTCTCTGCTGCTTGTAGAACTCTGCAGGACACCACGAGGAGCTGTGCTGAGTTGAATACAAGCGACAAAGCACGCTAAAGCGGGCCTTATTACAGGGGGCTGAACGACAAAGTAGTCAAAGTAAAAATTGTACACCAGGTGGTTTCATACACAACTGGCAAGTCATGCTGTGTTTTGCTTTTCAAACATGCAGTGTGTACAGATGATGCCCTACTAATGAGTATGCAATGTCAGTGTTATCTTACTCTACGCCAATTTCATTCATGCTCGGCCACCATTTATGAAATGAGGCTAGCTTTTTTGTTGTCAACAGAGTATATTAATATTGTGAAAAACAGCACTCTGCCACAAAAGAGGACAGATGGCCATCAGTTCTTAATCCCACTTCTCCTGGCTGGCCTCTCATGTGCAAGGCCTTCCGCTTTAACTCTGCTCACCTGCATCATTGTCATATGATGCCTTTCTTTTGTCAGCCACAGCAGGAAAATAAGACAATGCTACCCGATTACAATGTACACGGACAACTTTGCTGCTAAAGGGAACCAAAAACATCAGGAAATCTAGTCACCTATTTCTCTCTTTCATGTAAGGCAATCAAGGCTTACATGTGATTTAAAATGGTCTTGTTAAAATGGTTTGACTATTTGCATTGCCTTTCTTTTTAACAAATGCAACAGAATGTTATCAGGCACCATCAGAGAGTATTCAGGTATGGCTGGCATTACTTCTGTTGCATATTTTAACAACATACCTAACTGAGGTGGTGGTGCTGCAGTAGCATTGTCGCCTCACAGTAAGACGCTGTCCGGTTCGATTCTCAGTAGAGCGTCTTCTGTGTGGAGACATGCGTGAATGGACGTATCTTCGTTGAAGGTTGTGCGTCAGAGCTGGCAACTCGGCACGTAAAAATCTACTGCCAATCATTAGCGGACCGGAGTTCCGATGTGGCGACCCCTAACCGGGAAAAGCCGAAAGACACAACAACCTATTCACAACCGATATGAAGCTGTTATCAGCAAGTAGTCTACACATACTGAGGGTTCTGTTTTAATTGGCTACAAGCTTGGACTAGAATTCTGTTTACAGTTTCATAGAAGGTTAACACTTATTATAACAGAACCTCATAAAGAGAGAGAATTCTTGCAGCAGTATGGATTCCCTGCACCCCTTTGAATTTGTATGTGAGCTTCCAGTCTTATTTACTGTATATCTGCTAGAAATTATGCATAAATATTGTGTTTATACTGTCACAATTATCAGTTTTTAAATTAATTGTTATTATAAGTTGCACACTTCTGACTAAATGTACTAATGATGGTGTGGATTAACACTACATTTGCATAATGGGCATATTCTGAGACTGGAAGAGAGGCAGCCATAGGCACCCATTACCCTCACACAGGGGGACTTTCAACCACTACCACCAACACCCTCACACAGGGGGACTTTCAACCACTACCACCAACAGACTGTATGATAACTGCATATCTGGCAGGAGAAGCCTCCTCTGACTCAAAATATCTGCTATCATGATCAGTGCCTGCGTTGTACATTAGTACTGTCCCTCACAGGAAAAGAGGGCAGGGGAAACCTCAAGGGGCAGTTCTTCACAGGAAGGCACATATAGGGAGCACCTGTATGGAAGTCAGCTTAATAATTATGCAGCAAACCCAGTAACATTCCTTCTTTCATAACACATTGACTAGTTTCCTTTGTAAAAATGATGTTTCATTTTAACCTTTGAGGTGTTGACACTGAGCAGTCATTTGTAAAGCCCAGTAAATTCTGTTACTAAGTACTGGCAATACTGAAGTAATGAATGTGCACCCTATATGATGAACAGCCAATGTCATCTGTCAGAGACAGTAGCATTTATTGCCCAGAATGCAAACCAAACTATATCTACCTGATGATGTCGTATTTTATGGTGAGACTGTGTTTGAATGGATGCTTCGTGATCACAAAACCAAATGCAAGGTGGATTACAGAGTCCACAGTGAATTAACACTGCCCTTGACATTGATTGTTTTTACTTCAGGCTGCATTGAAATCACTGTTAATCTCCTCCTATAAATCTTTAACACCTGAAAGGTTGGTTGAGCAATAGCCGAAGGATGACCAGTCAAAACTGCCTTGGCACTCACCGTTATTCTCTCAGCTAAGAGATGTTTACTTCTCATGGTCTCAATTTAAGCTGTTAGCAGATCTGTATGCGGGTTGTGTCTGTCCACCATAAAACTAGTAGGGGGGGAGAGAGAGAGACTTAGAGAGACAGAAAAGAACAGCAAATAGCCTGTGCTGACATCAGAGCTACCTCTGTGCACACAGGAAAAAAGAGTGGATTCTAAGAAATCCCAAATCCCTTAAAGGGAAGACTTACCATTTCTAGTATGGTACTTATGTTACCATTAGTTGAAATGGATGGCCTGAAAGGTCAGTGTGCCACAGTTCAGTCTGCTGGGCATTCATGCTGAGAAGCTGCCCTCTGTCTTTTGCAGCAGTAAATTTTGTTAGAAATTTCTAAACACAAATCAAAAGTCCTGGTCACAGCAGCTAGGTATGTTGTGTATTATTTAACCACCCTGCTCACAAATCTTCTTATTTTCTTGCAGATATGAGAAAATTATCGGGGGCAAGTATCTAGGTGAGCTGGTACGACTGGTACTCTTGAAACTGGTGAATGAGAACCTCGTGTTTAATGGAGAAGCATCAGAAATGCTAAAGACTAGAGGAAGTTTTGAGACCAGATTTGTTTCTCAGATTGAAAGGTAACTATTTTTCATAATGACTGAATTGTAAAGTCATTTTGTATTTTCTTACTGATACTAATAAACAGTAGCATCATTTTAAACACTTACTCTACCATGACTACTGGACAGTGTGTGTGTGTGTGTGTGTGTGTGTGTGTGTGTGTGTGTGTGTGTGTGTGTGTGTGTGTGTGTGTGTGTGCTCGCATACGAATGTGTTTCTGTCTGTGTGAGTGTGTGTGTGTGTGTGTGTGTCTGTGTGTGTGTGTGTGCGTGTGTGTGTGTGTGTGTGTGTGTGTGTGTGTGTGTGTGTCTGTCTGTGCATGTGTCTATGTCTGTGTCTGGTGTCTGTGTGTTGGTGTGTGGTTCTGTGTGTGCTTGTGTGTGTCTGTGTGAATGTGTGTGTGCATACACGTGTGTATCTCTGTGAGTGAGTGTGTGTGTGTGTATTGTGTGCGCGCGCGTGTGAGTCCACGATTTATCTGTCTGTGTGAGCGTGTGTGTGTCTGTGTCTGTCTGTGCATGTGTGTATGTGTGTCTGTCTGTGTGCTGGTGTGTGGATCTGTGTATGTGTGTGAGTGCACATTTTATCTGTCTGTGTGAGCGTGTGTGTGCCTGTGTGTGCATGTGTGTATGTGTGTCTGTCTGTGTGTGTGTGTGTGTGTGTGTGTGTGTGTGTGTGTGTGTGTGTGTGTGTGTGTGTGTGTGTGTGCACTTGCGTGCCCATATTCACATGTCTTCCCTTGTTCTCTACCTCCAATACCCTTGTAGTTAACCTTCTGTGGGCCCTTATCCATGCTTCTTTTTTTCTCACTGATAATTTACCTTTGCATTGTTGTGCTCAGTCAAGCATAGGTTGCACATGCTATTTAATAATGCTTTTCTTGTCTTTCCCAGTGTTTATGCTACATTAAATTTCTGTTCCTTGTTATGTTTCATTACTTTCTCTGTCTTAATGTTAAGTATGAAATGTGCAACTTGCAACTTAGATCTCCCCCAAATGCCTGCAGAAAAGTAGCAGCCTCTTTTACATACACATCTTGACAGAATGTTTGCACAAAGGAAAAAGAATCATGTCCTGTTTCCAATAATCCTTTATAGCTGAGAAGTCCCTACTCAATCATAATCATACATGTCATCCTTGTAGCTGTCACTACAGCTGTAATTACCTTGGCCTTGTAAAATGTATTTATGAGAGGCCCTTAAGACAGCTGGGTCAGACAAATGTGTCCTGTAGTTACAACATGAGTTGGTGGTAGCATGGTCTGACTCTAAAGACAAATGTCATATTCCTTCCTGTATTAAGTCTCATTGGTTATTCATTGTTAACATACTGGTACCTTACCAGGGTCACTGCACTGTAAACATTCACAGTCACTGCAGAGTACCTGGATTAATATAACTATGTGTAGATAATTATTTTCCATTATTTGTAACCATTATTTCAGTCTAGGAGGTGGTGTCTTGTATTTTCATAACAAAACATGTAGAACTTCAGGAAAAGTCCAAATAGCTGTTTGAGGGAAGCAGGTAGGTGCATTTTCAAGTTCAGTTAGCTGAATAACTATGGACACAAATGATTCTTATGGGCAGATGTCAGCGTTTATATACTAGGTCAGCAAAAAGCTAACTGGGATAGTGTGGTACCCATCCTTCAGTGGTTACAGATAGGTCTTTAACATTCTCCCAAATAAGGGATTGGTCATTGATATTGGTACTGTGAGGGTGGGTTTTGAGATGATCATCTGGGTAGAAAGAGCAGGGGGATAGGTAAAACAAAATGCTTGCAAGAGGATACATTTATAATCAATATGTGTGTTTCTTGAAAGTAAGATAAGTTTGATGGATTCTTGAATTTCACAGCAAAGAAGTTAGGATGACCTTTACATAACTAGAAAACTCCTGACTGGGGACAGTGCTTTTGTAAAGGCATCATTGCAAGATGAGAGCTGACAACATATTTTTGTAAGGGTAGAGGCCCCCACTACCCTGTACGTATGGGAAACAACTCAGTGATCACTGCATCTTGGAGAACAGGAGATTACCCAAGTGCAGTAACTCTATTCCCAGGACGCAGATTAATCAACTGTGTGAATCCGAGTTTGTGTAGAGCTGCTCATCATGTCAGTGTCCTGCTACCATAGAGACCATTAACACCTGATCCAGGTTGGACATCCAAAGATTTCAGAAAGGGTGAGCAGGATCTGAGGAAAACAAACAACTAGTGAAAGATAACACAGTAGAACAGATAGCTTGGAAAAGGGGAATACAGAATGAATAGGAATAAACATTAAAATGGAAAGAGGGAATTGTATCAGGTAGTGCAAAGGTGAATGTGGGATGTGGCTGGTCAGCCTAAATTATGGTTATGGAATACAGGGGCTGCCTAATGGTTAAGGTGTTTGCCTTACAAACACAAGGTGCAGGGTTTGAGTCTCACAAGGGATAATTGGCTAGGCTTACAACAGCTTACAAAGGCAGTTAGCTTAGTACTAACCTATGAACCTATAGGTGCACACAGAAGTGGTTTCTGACAGTAATGTAAGCTGCCTCTGTAAAAAGTGTTATTTATTTAGTTAGTTACCTTACACAGCTGTTTTAACTGTGGTAGTTATACTAATGTGAAAACAGTATTAACATTGCTTTATGTTATGAAACCATTGCCACCTTCGTGGTACAGATCATGACTGAAAAGGCTTCTTGGACCACCCCACTGACCCATTTAACAGAGTAAGTATAATAAATAGGAGTCAGTTTGTCTCTGCACAGAATACGGCACTATATTTTGTTCTGTGGTGTGCTTGGGATCAATAGTTCAGAGTAATGGTGAGAGAGGTGAAGAAGAGGGTACAGGCAGGGTGGAATGGGTGGAGAAGAGTGTCAGGAGTGATTTGTGACAGACGAGTACCAGTAAGAGTGAAAGGGAAGGTCTACAAGAGGGTAGTGAGACCAGCTATGTTATATGGGTTGGAGACAGTGGCATTGACAAAAAGGCAGGAGTTAGAGCTGGATGTGGCAGAGTTAAAGATGTTAAGATTTGCACTGGGTGTGACGAGGGTGGACAGGATCAAGAATAAGTATATTAGAGGGTCAGCCCAGGTTGGAAGGCTTGGAGACAAAGCCAGAGAGGCAAGATTACATTGGTTTGGGCATGTGCTGAGGAGGGATGCTGAGTATATTGGGAAAAAGATGCTAAGGATGAAGCTACCAGGTAACAGGAAAAGAGGAAGGCCTAAGATAAGGTTTATGGATGTGGTGAGAGAGGACATGCAGGTGGTTGGTGTGCAGAGCAAGATGCAGAGGACAGGAAGAATTGGAAACAGATGATCTGTTGTGGCGATCCCTAATGGGAACAATTGAAAGAAGATGATGATTTTGTCCTGTGGTGTATGGTTAGTGAAATTCTTCATATAATACTGCATTATGTCTTGTACTGTGTTCTATGGTTAGTGAATCTCTCCACAAAATATTGCACTATGTCCTGTCCTGCGCACTATGTTTAATGAGCTTATCAAGAGAATACTGCACTATGTCTTGTCCTGTGTTCTATGATCAGTGAGTTTCCCCATAGAATACAGCACTGTGTCTTGTCATAAGCACTATGGTTAGTGAGTTTACCCATAGAATTCAGCACTATTTCTTGTCCTGTGCACTATGGTTAGTGAGTCTCTCCACAGAATACTGCACTATGTCTTGTCCTGTGCACTATGGTTAGTGAGTTTCCCCACAGAATACAGTACTATGTCTTGTCCTGTGCTCTATGATTAGTTATTTTCCCCACAGAATACAGTACTATGTCTTGTCCTATGCACTATGGATAGTGAGTTTCCCCATAGAATACTGCACTATGTCTTATCCTGTGCTCTGTGGTTAGTGAGTATCTCACAGAATACTGTACTGTATCTTGCCCAGTGCCCTGTGGTTAGTGAGTTTCCCCACAGAAAAACTATGTCTTGATGTGTGCACTATGGTTAGTGAGTCTCTCCACAGAATACAGCACTGTGTCTTGTCCTGTGCTTTATGGTTAGTGAGTTTCCCCATAGAATACAGCACTATATATTGTCCTGTGCACTATGGTTAGTGAGTTTCCCCATAGAATACTGCACTATGTCTTATCCTGTGCTCTGTGGTTAGTGAGTATCTCACAGAATACTGTACTGTATCTTGCCCAGTGCCCTGTGGTTAGTGAGTTTCCCCACAGAAAAACCATGTCTTGTTGTGTGCACTATGGTTAGTGAGTCTCTCCACAGAATACAGCACTGTGTCTTGTCCTGTGCTTTATGGTTAGTGAGTTTCCCCATAGAATACAGCACTATATATTGTCCTGTGCACTATGGTTAGTGAGTTTCCCCATAGAATACTGCACTATGTCTTATCCTGTGCTCTGTGGTTAGTGAGTATCTCACAGAATACTGTACTGTATCTTGCCCAGTGCCCTGTGGTTAGTGAGTTTCCCCACAGAAAAACCATGTCTTGTTGTGTGCACTATGGTTAGTGAGTCTCTCCACAGAATACAGCACTATGTCTAGTCCTGTGCACTATGGTTAGTGAGCGTCTCCACAGAATACTGCACTATATCTTGCCCTGTGGTTAGTGAGTTTTCCCATAGATGACTGCACTATGTCTTGTCCTGTCTCCTATGAATAGAGTCTCTCCACAGAATACTGCATTATGTCTTGTCCTGTGCACTATGTTAGTGAGTGTCTCCACAGAGTACTGCACAATGTCTTGTCCTGTGCACTCTGGTTAGTGAGTCTCCACAGAATACAGCATTATGTCATGAACTGTGCACTATGGTTAGTGAGTTTCCCCACAGAATACAGCACTATGTGTTGAACTGTACACTACATCTTTGCTGTGATTTGGAGAACATATAAATGGTGACAAGGAAGACAACTAACATGTGCAAAGTCTGTGCTGTAGGCAGTAGAAAAGTGTGGAGAAATTAAGGGGGTGTCTTTATCTACTTAGAGTAGGCAAAGTAGTAAAGAAGAGTAGAAAAAAGGTTTTGCACAAAAGGAAGTTCACAAGAAGATTTGGTGTATTCAGTGAAGTTGGGGGAAGGGGAAGGAGATAAATTTGGAAGCAATAAGCATGCTTCTTGAAAGGAGGTAATACTTGCTGGATTTCTGGAACAGTCCTCTTGCATGTATTTTTGAAAAAAGAGCACTGGAGACAGGCAAAAGGGAACTTTAAAAGTGATAAGAAGAGGTTACAGGTCAGAGGTCAGTCAATTTTTTTTAGCTAGTAATAGTAAGGCGCAGGAAGTGGGTGGTGCCTGGTCCAGATTTTTGTTGTGTGTTTGAGATAATTATTTACCAAATGTTTCTTTCATCTGCATTCACTGAAGAATTATGAAAGCACTGACAAGTCTGTTATCAAATTACGTTTTTAGTGATTCTGGCAATATGAAGCAGACCTACAATATCTTGACTGGGCTAGGGCTCTCAGCATCGGAAATGGACTGCAGAATTGTGCATATGGCATGTGAGAGGGTTACAACTCGTGCTGCAAGGATGTGTGCTTCAGGGCTAGCAGCAGTTATCAATCGCATGCGAGAAAACCGGGCAGAGCAGACTCTGATAATCACAGTTGGCATTGATGGTTCTGTCTACAAATTACATCCAAGGTAGGAATACTAACCATAAATGAGTATTCATTCCCCAAATTAACTATATTCTGAAATATGTGAACAAGAATTTGTGGCATGCTTTATGTAATGTAGACAACCTATACATTATTTTCAAAATAATATTCTAAGTTACCACATATCACCATCTGTATCTGATACCGACTCTGCAAATATGATATTGTAATGGTATAAGCTTTACATCTGTATCACAGCATGTCCCTTAAGTAAATAACCTGCCCTCCTTGAAAATTATTATTAGCTGTAGGGTAGGGCAGCTGGGTCATATCAACTGTATTGGGACATTCTTGGACGTATATATGAAACATTTACAAAATGCATTTATACATAAATAGAAAACATAAGTAATGAAGGTTACCAGTTAATATGTTGACAGTAAATGGAAACAGTTAATTACAAGGCTAAGAATGTAGGTGGTAGAGAAGTAAAAAGAGGTAAAGAAACTGAGCGAGAAACCAGGATGAATGGGGTTGGAGATAGGATGAATAGATATGAACTGCAGGTCCAAGGACAGGTCCAAGTGGAAATTAGGCAGGTTTTTAGATTGTGCAGAAATGTTTTATGTTTACTGTCATGTCTATGGTCTAGTGGGATGGAATTCCACAACTTAGTTACATGAACAAAGTATAAAGAGTGACCAAAGTGGTTGTTTGATTTGACAACTCCCTGAAGGCTTTTGGTCTGAGATCTTAGGTCTCTGTGAGGCATATATTTTGGAAGTAAGTCAGAGATGGGTTGGCAACTACTGGGTTCATACAGAATTGCATGTGTGATTTTTATAGGTTCATAGGTTCAAAGGTAGGTACTAGGCTATCAGCCCAAGGGCCTACGTAAGCCTAGCCAGCAAGGTACCATAGCTTACGCCACCCAAGAAAGTTATTTTCCTGTGCCACTGTCCAGCAGAGACACAGAAGTGATCCCTGGGGTGTATTTCCTATTTCCCATCCACTCATCAAGATTTTTCTTGAAGAGTGCTAATGAAGAACTTTGCTTGACATAGATGGGTAGCTTATTCCAGAGTATAGGAAGTCTCTGGGACAGGAATATATCCCTCCAGTGTGTCCTGTTTATTGTGGTGACAAGGTTTAGGTCCCTAGAGCGTGTAGCTTGGAAGGATTGGGATGTCTTTAGGTTTAGCATGTCCAACAGATCTGGGTTTGACATAGCTTTATATGTTAGGCAGAGATCACCTCAGAGTAGGCGATATGCTGCGGAGTCCAACAGATCTGGGTTTGACATAGCTTTATATGTTAGGCAGAGATCACCTCAGAGTAGGCGATATGCTGTGGAGTCCAACAGATCTGGGTTTGACATAGCTTTATATGTTAGGCAGAGATCACCTCAGAGTAGGCGATATGCTGCGGACTAAAGCTGGAGATTTTTGAGGCGGTCAGTGTAGGGCATTTGTTTGAGGCCAGTAATCCTCTTTGTGAGGTACTTCTGTGGCCTTTCCAGCTGCTGCAGATGTCTTGTGAGGTGCATTCCAAAAGGGGCGTTGTACTCTAAAATGGGTCTAATGAGTGAATTATAGGAGGTAGGTGCAGGATTAAATTAAATGTCATCACATAGTAATACACAAAGTGACAGTAAAGTCATGGCACAGAAGTTTTGAAATGATTTTGTGGTATAACTCATCTTGCTTTTCTTTCTTTTTTTTTTAAGATTCATAACTCTTGAGATATGTGCAGGGCCATCCTTAAATCAGCTGGCTCTTTAGGCAAAAGAGTTCTACAGAAGAGCACACCCCACTCATGTCATCTCCCACCTGGCCAACCCACAACATCTAGATTCGTTTCTTCTTCCTTTTTATCACAGTTTGCCTTACTGTTCCATTTTTATTTAATTTATTTATTAATTCAACATATTGTGGTGGTGGTGCTGCGGTAGCATTGTCACCTCACATTAAGACATTGTCCTGTTCGATTCTCAGCTAGAGCATCTTCTGTGTGGAGACATGCGTGAATGGGCGTACCTTCATTGAAGGTTGTGCGTCAGAGCTGGCAACCCGGCACGTAAAAATCTACTGCCAGTCATTAGCGGACCGGAGTTCCACTGTGGTGACCCTTAACCGGGAGAAAGCTGAAAGACACAACAACTTATTTAAGTAGGCAAGACTGCTCTCTGCTAACTGTGTTGGAAATAAGTGCATTAAGATGTAGGACTGAGGTCCACAAGGCCCCTGAATCCATAGGGGTTCTAGATGCTTTGAGGTGCATCATACAGTTTTTTTTTTCAAACAACATTTTCATCTAGTGATGGCTTGAACAAAAATCATGATTATGGGAAGAAATTTGATCTTGTTCTTCAACTTTTGTTTTCCCTAAATCCTTTCAACATACCTTAACTGACCCAGACTACTCTGTTATAAGTGTGATGGAAATAATTGCATTAAGCTGAAGGGGGGGTGGAGGCTACAAGGTCCCCAGAAGTTTTGTGGGTTCTAGATGCTTTGAGGTGCATTTTACATTTTTTAAACAACCTTTTCATTCAATGGTAGCCTGGACAAAAACTATGATTAAGAGAAGAAATTCAGTTTTGCTTTAGTTTTCCCTGAATCCTTTCAACATACCCTAACTGACCAAGATTCTGTGTAATATCTAACTTAATCTGAATGTCTAGAGGCTTCTAGGCAGTAGAAGCCATGGGGGTTATAGATGCTCTGAGATGCACAACTTTTGTCCAACCTTTTGATTCAATGGTGGCCTGAACAAAAATCATGCATAAGGAAAATATTTAATCGTAGTTTGTTATTTCAAGGGAGAACTGAGTTGCATCCGAGATTCAATGCTCAAAATTAACCAAATAGCAGTGCACAATAAACATAGAAGACAAAGGCTTGTAGTGATACATACACAATATCTGAAAATAGTACTTACCTCCTTATGCCACTTTAAAAAAGGTAGTCACTTTCTGGGCACCCCATCTGATGATTAATTTGCATGAAAATAAAGGGACAAATGGCCACAATCATATATTTCAAGTTGTTGGTGTCATATGTTTATACAGGTTCCCTATCAGAAGCCTGAAACACTATAAGCTCGAAAATCAAAATCCTGAAACCAAAAGCCTGAAAACTCAAAATCCTGAAAACCCAAAATCCTGAAACTCAAAATCCTGAAAACACAAATAATGCTAATATGCCAATACAAAGACACTAATGTCTACCGACTTACCTTAACCCTAAGGTCCGTCACTATCGCACACTCACCTAACCCGCGCCCTAACCCTAACTCACTTAAACCGCCCCTAACCCTAATTTTTGTCACTATTGCATACATGCCTAACCTGCGCCCTAACTCTAACTCACTTAAACCGCCCCTAACCCTAACATAAAACCAACCGCACACTTACCTGAACCCAACGCATAACCTAACACCACAGGGCTAACAATAGCAAAGCCACAGTGACGTCAGTATGTCTATTTTGTGTTTTCAGGATTTTGAGTTTCAGGATTTTGGGTTTTCAGGATTTTGAGTTTTCAGGCTTTTGGTTTCAGGATTTTGATTTTCGAGCTTATAGTGTTTCAGGCTTCTGTTAGGGAGCCGTTTATACAACATGCTTCCTCACCTCTACCCACAAAAGACAGTCACCTTATGTGTACCCCTCTGATATCAGACTTGGACAAAACAGAAAAAAACAAATAGAACATATTTGTTGTCAGACATATATATAAAGAGAATGCTTCTTTTCCCTTCCCCAAAATGTAGCCAGCTGTATATGCATTTCATCTTTGATTGTGAGGAAATTGAAATAATAATAATAATAATATTTCAAACTTACTTTTAGTCATTACACTGTTCCTGTACAAGCTTACTGACCCTCTTTGCACCCCTCTAAATTTTGTGAAGGAAAGTAATAAAGACTACACTGTCGCCAGCCCAACACACGACACTGACCACTGGGGTTTTGGGGAAAGTTAAAGAAATAATGACAGCACCCTTATCTCCCCACACAAGCTAGTGTGACCTTCTGTATACAACCATGAGAAAGGGCTGGTTTTAGGCTAGGTGAAGTTCAGAGCAGTGGGCACTACTAAACCCATATCAAAATCTACTTATACGGCCTTGGTGTATGGAGGCCACTACCCCCCCCCCCCAGAAGCTCTGGAGTTCTGGATATGCTGTGATGAATTTTATACCCCCCTTTTTTGAAATTACTGTAAATTGAGCAAATGACAAGAGAGTCAGTTACTTTCATCCAGACAGCCCCCACCAAGCAATTATAGCTACACCTATGATCAATTCAGATGTCAGATTGTCATAAAAAAGATGTCTATGTAACGCATTTAATGTTTGTTTCAAAGAGCTTCCACATTTTAAACTATTCCAGGTTACTTTACACAAATCACATTAGTCCGGGAAAGTCAGTAGTGAGTGCTTAAAACTGAACAATGTAAGAGCCTCATTTACTTTCATCCAATCAACGCCAGCCCCATAGATCTCAACCTCTTACCTCCAGACAAAGACAAATCCAAAAATAATTAGGGATACTTTTTAAAATATTAGTACTATTAACATGAAGAGATGACAGAAAAAAATGTGAAATAACAGAATATATCCATAATAAATCAAATAACATGGATTTACTGAAGCAAAAGAAGTATAATTCTTATTATTGTCATCAACTTTTCTCCCAGAATTACAAGTTTTACTAGGGGATTTGGGGGGGGGGGGGGCAGAGCAAAATTTTGGGTCAGAATCAGGGACATTTGAAAGGTATGCTCAACTCCCACCCATCAGTTATAGCCAAATGGCTAAGCAATAAGTTTCACCCTTTCTAGTTTCTTTCCACCCAGACAAGTTAACAAGCCACATGCGCACACTTTACAGTATTTCAAGTTGCTTCAGACAAATCACAAAGTGGAAGCCTGACATAAATATTACCGGAAATATCTGGTTGATCACATTTAGCATCATGGAAAAAATAATAAAAATACTTACCTCACTGTGCTTGTTCTGTCTCACATTCTTCTCACTGTCCGGAATTTGATACAATGTCCTTCCTCCAGCCATTAGTAATATTTTTATTAAAAATGGAGAACAAATGCTCAGATCACAGGTTTTGCACCTTCCATTTGAAGGTAATGAGGTCTCTGCTCTGTGACCTTACAATGCTCAAGTCTAACCTGACGTTACTTGAACTGAATGGGCAAGTTAAGATGAGCAATGTTGGGGTGCCCATCACACTGGGATGGGCATATTTTGTTGTTGAAAGGCATTGCGTTTTATTTTTTTTTTTAGAGCAAAGAAACAACATATTTCCTTGCTATTTCCAATTTATTTATTTATTAAGTTATTTTTTGGAGCAAGGAAGCAACAAATTTCCTTGTTTTGAAAAACAACTAACTAAATAAATAAAGTGGAAAGTGTACCCCTCCAAACCTGGCACCCTAGGCAGTTGCCTGGTTGACATATGTTTAAGGCCAGGCCTGGATATTTGAAGGTACACTAGCGTGAATAGGTATTTTTGTCTTGGAATACTTAACATTAGGTACTGGCAAGAGAAAAGTTGAGGTGATTTATTGGTGGCATTGAAATGAGGATGTATTATAAAGCAATGATATTGTATAACCCAAGCCTTGGTAATTACTTCTTTTCCTGTACAATTTAAGCTGCATTGTCACCTATGTTTCCCAAATATTGAATGAACACTGGTCAGATAGTGTGTAGTCCTTAATGGAGGGGTATAGAATTAGTTTATTAGGAGTCTGAGAATGTAAAGGGCGAAAACATAACAAAACAACACAGAAAACTTCATCCAAAAAAAAATCACAGTGACTAATGTTGTTATACAGTGAATGCACTAGTTTGGGCTAAATAGTATATATTTATATAATTTCTAAAGTGGCAAGGTTTGCAACAAGTCTGCCTTATAAGGCATATAATTGTATCGTCCTAAAAACAAATAAACCGTCTTGAATTGCTTCACTACTTCACTTACTTTCAGCTAATTGTATCCCACAGTATGGCACACATTCCACAAACATGCATAGCCTGGATAAGACTTGTTCAGCATTACTTACTTTCACAAGACAAATGACTTCATAATGTTCACATGTCCAATAATTCAGCAGGCAATACCACTCTCACTGAGGTTAACAAATAACCACCTCACCTTTAAAACTTATCTTAAGAAAGTCCCATCAGATTGTTGGCTTTGCGGTTGCTTAACCCTTGGGTAATCTCACAACTTAATTATAATTTCTGAATGATACCAGTTAACTCAACTGGCATAAATGTTTTCAACTGATAAAATTCTACTAAACTACCTGTAAATGTTGTTAATATCTCTACCCTATTATCTCTGCATTAGGTTACTTTTACTCATCAATTTAACAACTTTTGACCCTCACCATTTACTATCTGTATCTTAATACTCTTTCTTAACCCCAAACACTTTCCCTACTCTGCTACTCATCTTTTACTTCCTTTCTATCTTTAATTTCTTATGTCTGTGCTTGATACTTGGTGACTTCTCAGTTCATCTTTATCACTAGCAGGAAATAATGCAAACACTATTAAAACCGTCCATGGCTACTAAGTCTTCTCCTTCCTGTCTGCTGTACTATAGTATACTCTGCCAAACCTCCCTGCAGACATCTATAACAAAATACTAATAAATTTAAGTTTCATTTTAATCTCTGTCCACTTGAAGAATTCTTAACTATTCTGTCTGTCACTAAAATTATTGAATGATTATTTTTATGTTTATTATTTGTAAATGTTTGATATTTTGATTCTGTATAATTTTTGTACATGTATAACCGCTGTAACTGTACATTTAATGACATGGAGCTTTTTCCCCTGGGTCTTAACTGAAAAGTGGGTTTTCTATCTAGTAAGACCTTCCACAGTAAACAAATGCTAGTAAATAAATAAATTCTCATCTGATCAGCTACTTTATACATATAATTTACATTATGATTAATATTTTCTTTCCACAAAAGATATTTTGTGAGTCTTTATTATTGCTTCAGCAAAGTCCAGTGACTTTCAGTTTTTCACAGAGCTAATCTGAAGACAATAGTTCATTTATCTAATTTTTGAACAGACATTTATTAACAATACTTGGGGATAGACCTTTTACTATACACAGAGAAGACTACCACTTTTTTATCTTCCCTCAGAATATAAAGCTCACAGTTGCTATAATAATGTCTTTCTTCACTTATAGTATCAGTGTCTACACAATCTCATTTTATACCGAGAGTCTCAGTGTTGACCCTTCATAGATTTTTGTTAAGTTATCTTTCTTTGTAATGCTATACTACTTTTATATGTTTTACAGTGCTTAGATTCTATCGGAGATACATACAAATGTTGCATGATCTGCATTGCAGTATTTACTTTTTAATAGGTCTAATTTTAGAAAAATCGCATTTTGTTATTGCCATTTGGTTATTGGCAGAAATATTTTCTTCAGTAGCTTGGATGCAGATATTTACTTCATTAAGTCAGCAAACTTCAGCATAGAAAATCCTTTTCTGTAGTCATGTACCTGTATTTCTCATAACCTGTTTTGGTAGCAGTGATAATCCAGATACTGATTGGCATATCACCACCTTCTAGGATTTAACGTTGCTAGACTATCTCCATGCAAATAGAACTCTTCGACAAACTCAGTAGTTTTAAACCACTGCTTAAACAATGTGGTAATGAATCCTGGTCCTGTACATACTCATTACAGAGTTAAAACGTTTCACTGTACAATACTATCAAAATACTCTCCTTAGACATAATATTACTAAACTCTTATTGAAATGACAATTTTTATACATAACTGCTGTCAGTATAATCCACTAAATTGCATGTATTCTTTCTCTTTAGTGACTTCCACCTCTGTAAAATCTTAGAATGTATAAGTATAAATGTATCTACTGTTTGTGTATAAATGTAAATAGAAATGTAACTACTCTGTGTTTGACTAGAACTTAGTATAATGCAATGTAAACAAATGGAACTTTTCTCCCTGGGCCCCCACTGAAAATGGCTATTACCCAATCGGAGTTTCCCAGTAAACAAAGACAAATAAATAAATAAATAAAATAGGATAAAGATAAGATACTGTTTGGTAATCTATGGGGTCTATGTTAGCTTATCAAACTTCCAAATTATCGAAAACTATATGGTCGAGACCAGATGGTTGACGATTTGGTTCACTGAACAGTAAGGATCAGGGAATTTACCCTTTTCCCACTGCAGTGCGATCTGGGTGTTGGTATAAATAATTAGCATGGGATGTGGGGGGGTGTAGGAGGACTTGCCCCCTGCAAAAGCATTGTTTGTTTTGTTTGCAGATGTTGTTTGGGTTTGTGTTGTTTATCGACAAACTGATTTGTCACGTCAACCACATGGTCTTGACCATATGGGTTTCGACAATTTGGATGTTTGATAAACTAACATAAACCCAATCTATGTAAATGTACTTAGTAAAACAACAAACCTTCATAGGTTCATAGGTTCATAGGTTTATACTAGGCTAACTGCCCTAGGGCATTTATAAGCCTAGCCCAAAGTTATGTGGCTTACGCCGCCCCTTATGTTAGAAATACTGTGCCCATTAGTTTGTTGTGCCTCTGTCCAGTAGTGACACAGAGATGATTCCCGGGGTAAACCTACGATCTCCCATCCACCGGTCAAGATTACTCTTGAACAGAGCCAGCGAGGTGCTCTGCCTCACATGGACCGGGATTTTATTCCACAGCATGGGGAGTCTCTGGGTGATAAATCTATCCCTCCAGCACATCCTATTTATATCCGTTACTAAGGTTTAAGTCTCTTGCTCTAGTGGTTTTGGTGGAGTTGGATGTTGAGGTGGAGCATGTCCATTAATTCCGGGTTGGTCATGGCCTTGTATGTCAGGCACAGGTCACCTCTGAGCAGACGGTATGCAACTGAATAGAGTTGGAGTTTCTTCAGTCTGGCAGCATATGACAGGTTTTGGAGTCCTTTATCCTTTTGGTGAGGAACTTTTGGGGTCTCTCCAATTGCTGCAGGTGTCGGGTGAGATACATCCCGAATGGGGCATTGTACTTGATCATTGGTCTGATAAGTGAAGAGTACAGGGGAACAATGACCTCACTTGATCTGGATGTGAATCCCTTCATGATCAGGTGGGCAATGTAGAAGGTCTTTCGAACCACTTTAGCAACATGAGTGTCAAACGAGAGGCCACTGTCAACCTGGGTCCCCAGGTCCCTGATAACCTCTTCTGTGCTTAGTGGGTTGCCACCTATATGGTAGCTTGGGGTTACCTTGTTTTTCCCGAAGGGTATGACTATACACTTTTTTGCATTTAACTTCAGGCCATGGCTCTGGCACCAGCTATCAGTTTCCGTGAGACCCCTTTGAAGGATGTCTGTGTCCGATGTACTATCCACTATGGCACCCAGTTTGCAGTCATCTGCAAACTTTGTCAGCCATAGTCCTCCTATGTTTGCCTGTACTTCTGAGAAGTAGTTGCCGAACAATAGGGGGCCAAGGACTGAGCCCTGTGGGACTCCACTTGTAACCGGCTTGGAGTCTGACATGGCTCCAGCAACTCTAACCCTGTGGGTTCTGTCCTTTAGCCAGTTTGCAACCCATCTTGTGACATATGGGTTTACATTTAAGCTGGTAAGTTTCTCTATAATACCCGAGTGGGGTATTGTGTCTAAAGCTTTGCAAGGTCAAGGTAGGCTGTATGGACTGCCTTTCCCTCATCAATGGCCTTGGTGACTGTTTTGAAGAAGTCGACCAAGTTCAAAAGGCAAGATCTGCCCTTGACAAAGCCAAACTGGGTTGGGTCCAAGGTCTGCAAGTCCCCTATGTCCTTGTTTATGAGTTCCATTATGATCCTCTCCATAGCTTTGCAGACCAGGCTTGTTAAACATGGGCGGTAATTACCAGGGTCCATAGAGGCACTGCCATTGTGGAGTGGGACCACAGTTGCCGTACGCCACTCCTTGGGCACATATCCTGTGGTGAGGCTAAGATTAAACAGCTGCCTTATATGCGGGTTTAGTTCTTCATTGAGTTCATGTAGCACACAGCCGGGGACCCCATCCGGTCCCATTGATGCTGTGTTTTAGCTTTAGAGAGAGCAGCTTTCACCTGCGCATTTGAGATGTCTGGGAGGCTACACTCAGTTGGGATAGTTATCTCTCCTTTTGGGGGAGAGGGGTGAAGTTTGCGCTGAACCTGTCTGCCAGTATGTTGGCAATGTCTGTGGGTTCAGTGATTTTGTATCATTTTGGACTAATTCTGAGCATATCTGGGAGTTTCCACCCAGGTTTCTGACATAGCTGAAGAAGGCCTTATGATTGTCTTTTGAATCTATGGCAATTTTCTCTCAAAGTTGTCCTTGGATGATTTTATGAGGATCGTAGTTTTTTTTTGTTTCTTTGCCCCTTTTTTTTTTTGGGGGGGCTGGGGTTTCCCAAAAAGGGGTTTCCTTTCCCTTTTATTTATTAAGTTATTTTTTGGAGCAAGGAAGCAACAAATTTCCTTGTTTTGAAAAACAACTAACTAAATAAATAAAGTGGAAAGTGTACCCCTCCAAACCTGGCACCCTAGGCAGTTGCCTGGTTGACATATGTTTAAGGCCAGGCCTGGATATTTGAAGGTACACTAGCGTGAACAGGTATTTTTGTCTTGGAATACTTAACATTAGGTACTGGCAAGAGAAAAGTTGAGGTGATTTATTGGTGGCATTGAAATGAGGATGTATTATAAAGCAATGATATTGTATAACCCAAGCCTTGGTAATTACTTCTTTTCCTGTACAATTTAAGCTGCATTGTCACCTATGTTTCCCAAATATTGAATGAACACTGGTCAGATAGTGTGTAGTCCTTAATGGAGGGGTATAGAATTAGTTTATTAGGAGTCTGAGAATGTAAAGGGCGAAAACATAACAAAACAACACAGAAAACTTCATCCAAAAAAAAATCACAGTGACTAATGATGTTATACAGTGAATGCACTAGTTTGGGCTAAATAGTATATATTTATATAATTTCTAAAGTGGCAAGGTTTGCAACAAGTCTGCCTTATAAGGCATATAATTGTATCGTCCTAAAAACAAATAAACCATCTTGAATTGCTTCACTACTTCACTTACTTTCAGCTAATTGTATC
Source organism: Protopterus annectens (assembly GCF_019279795.1). NCBI lineage: Eukaryota > Metazoa > Chordata > Ceratodontiformes > Protopteridae > Protopterus > Protopterus annectens. The sequence continues at coordinate 1,284,319,541 of NC_056743.1, forward strand.
CCACAGTATGGCACACATTCCACAAACATGCATAGCCTGGATAAGACTTGTTCAGCATTACTTACTTTCACAAGACAAATGACTTCATAATGTTCACATGTCCAATAATTCAGCAGGCAATACCACTCTCACTGAGGTTAACAAATAACCACCTCACCTTTAAAACTTATCTTAAGAAAGTCCCATCAGATTGTTGGCTTTGCTGTTGCTTAACCCTTGGGTAATCTCACAACTTAATTATAATTTCTGAATGATACCAGTTAACTCAACTGGTATAAATGTTTTCAACTGATAAAATTCTACTAAACTACCTGTAAATGTTGTTAATATCTCTACCCTATTATCTCTGCATTAGGTTACTTTTACTCATTAATTTAACAACTTTTGACCCTCACCATTTACTATCTGTATCTTAATACTCTTTCTTAACCCCAAACACTTTCCCTACTCTGCTACTCATCTTTTACTTCCTTTCTATCTTTAATTTCTTATGTCTGTGCTTGATACTTGGTGACTTCTCAGTTCATCTTTATCACTAGCAGGAAATAATGCAAACACTATTAAAACCGTCCATGGCTACTAAGTCTTCTCCTTCCTGTCTGCTGTACTATAGTATACTCTGCCAAACCTCCCTGCAGACATCTATAACAACATACTAATAAATTTAAGTTTCATTTTTAATCTCTGTCCACTTGAAGAATTCTTAACTATTCTGTCTGTCACTAAAATTATTGAATGATTATTTTTATGTTTATTATTTGTAAATGTTTGATATTTTGATTCTGTATAACTTTTGTACACGTATAACCGCTGTAACTGTACATTTAATGACATGGAGCTTTTTCCCCTGGGTCTTAACTGAAAAGTGGGTTTTCTATCTAGTAAGACCTTCCACAGTAAACAAATGCTAGTAAATAAATAAATTCTCATCTGATCAGCTACTTTATACATATAATTTACATTATGATTAATATTTTCTTTCCACAAAAGATATTTTGTGAGTCTTTATTACTGCTTCAGCAAAGTCCAGTGACTTTCAGTTTTTCACAGAGCTAACCTGAAGACAATAGTTTATTTATCTAATTTTTGAACATACATTTATTAACAATACTTGGGGATAGACCTTTTACTATACACAGAGAAGACTACCACTTTTTTATCTTCCCTCAGAATATAAAGCTCACAGTTGCTATAATAATGTCTTTCTTCACTTATAGTATCAGTGTCTACACAATCTCATTTTATACCGAGAGTCTCAGTGTTGACCCTTCATAGATTTTTGTTAAGTTATCTTTCTTTGTAATGCTATACTACTTTTATATGTTTTACAGTGCTTAGATTCTATCGGAGATACATACAAATGTTGCATGATCTGCACTGCAGTATTTACTTTTTAATAGGTCTAATTTTAGAAAAATCGCATTTTGTTATTGCCATTTGGTTATTGGCAGAAATATTTTCTTCAGTAGCTTGGATGCAGATATTTACTTCATTAAGTCAGCAAACTTCAGCATAGAAAATCCTTTTCTGTAGTCATGTACCTGTATTTCTCATAACCTGTTTTGGTAGCAGTGATAATCCAGATACTGATTGGCATATCACCACCTTCTAGGATTTAACGTTGCTAAACTCTGGAATACTATCTCCATGCAAATAGAACTCTTCGACAAACTCAGTAGTTTTAAACCACTGCTTAAACAATGTGGTAATGAATCCTGGTCCTGCACATGCTCATTACAGAGTTAAAACGTTTCACTGTACAATACTATCAAAATAATCTCCTTAGACATAATATTACTAAACTCTTATTGAAATGACAATTTTTATACATAACTGCTGTCAGTATAATCCACTAAGTTGCATGTATGCTTTCTCTTTAGTGACTTCCACCTCTGTAAAATCTTAGAATGTATAATTATAAATGTAACTACTGTTTGTGTATAAATGTAAATAGAAATGTAACTACTCTGTGTTTGACTATAACTTAGTATAATGCAATGTAAACAAATGGAACTTTTCTCCCTGGGCCCCCACTGAAAATGGCTATTACCCAATTGGATTTTCCCAGTAAACAAAGACAAATAAATAAATAAATAAATAAAATAGGATAAAGATAAGATACTGTTTGGTAATCTATGGGGTCTATGTTAGCTTATCAAACTTCCAAATTATCGAAAACTATATGGTCGAGACCAGATGGTTGACGATTTGGTTCACTGAACAGTAAGGATCAGGGAATTTACCCTTTTCCCACTGCAGTGCGATCTGGGTGTTGGTATAAATAATTAGCATGGGATGTGGGGGGTGTAGGAGGACTTGCCCCCTGCAAAAACATTGTTTGTTTTGTTTGCAGATGTTGTTTGGGTTTATGTTGTTTATCGACAAACTGATTTGTCATGTCAACCACATGGTCTTGACCATATGGGTTTCGACAATTTGGATGTTTGATAAACTAACATAAACCCAATCTATGTAAATGTACTTAGTAAAACAACAAACCTTCATGTTAAAGTTACTGTAACAGTAAAGCTCC
>NC_056743.1:1284327073-1284354573 GCF_019279795.1 Protopterus annectens
TGCCTGAGTTACGACAAATTTGTGGTGATAGACCATTATTTGCTTATAGAAATAAAAAAAAAAATCTAAAGAGAAGGTTGTGTTATAAAGATTTTAAACAAACTGACAGTATGCAAAATGTCTTTAGTAAACCAGGTACTACAAAATGTTTAAACTGTAGTTGTTGCATGGATAATTATACTGAAAACAACATTTTTAAACACCCCACAACTAATAAAGAATACATGTTTGACTGTTCAGCACACTGTAATACTGCTAATGTTATTTATTTAGCTACCTGCACCTCTTGTTCATTATTCTATGTTGGAAAAACTATAAGGAGATTAAGAGAACATATAGCTGAACATAAGTCTGATATTAGAAGAAATATCAGAACTAATGCGTTAAGTAAACATATTTCCGAAAAAGGTCAAGAACATCAATTTAAATTTAGAGTTATTGATGTAATATATATTAGTCATAGGGGGTGGTAATATTAATAATATTGTTGAACTTAAAGAGTATAAATGGATAGTTAGGCTACAGGCAGACTTTTTACCTGGTTTAAATAATGCTGTTAGTCTGAAGCCTATTTTATTAAAAATACAGGCAGAAAATTTATAGTTTTCATGTATATGTTTATTTATATGTGTATGGTATATGCATATATATTTATATATGAATTTTTAAATGATTTTTATACTTATATATATATATATATATATATATATATATATATATATATATATACATTGTTATAAAGTATATATTGTCATATAAGGGGGTGGGTATCATTATTATTGTGTGATAGGCTGGCTGTAATCATGTGTTTTATAAGAACTCCTATTTAAATGTTGCATTTTTTACTTTCATGATAGTAGCACTGAGGAAGGGTGTTTGTGACCTTAAAGCTTTGCAATAAACGTTTTTTGTCCTTTGCATTGGATTCTTAAAGTTTGATTTCTACTAGTATTTCATAGATACACAGTTAAGGCTCCTATACATAGCACAAAACAAAAAACAACAATAATTCGAAATGGAAAAGGATGATGATAATGAAACAGAGGAATCTCAAGAAACAAGCAGAGACTGTGATTTTGGATGCAGATCCTTAAGGAGAATGACAAAAAACATACAGAATATTATTCATAAAGTAGCAGAAAGTATTCTAAGAACTAAGCCAACAAATGGATTGGAAAAAGGTGATTCTCCCAAAAGTGATGATTGCAATTAGGGATACAGACAATAGGCAAGAGTGGGCTGGAATTTATTGGTGAAAAATGGCAAAAGAACAAAGGTATTGGGAGCTAATGATCCGAGAAGGAAAGGTAACAGAATGGGAAGAGGCCAAAAATGTATTTGGACTTCAGGCTAGAGATTGCCTTCCCTATTAAGGATTGATATTAGAGTATAGGCAAAGAGAAAGAAATAGGGGGATCCTAAGCAAAAAACCAGCACTGGCAAAGTTTTTAGTATAATCTAGAACAGAAGCTGCTGTTAAAAAAGGAATAATTAGTACAGCATAAACAATATTTCATGATAACTATAAGAAACATTCAGAGGAGGTTAGAAAGGATTGGAAAGAGAGATTGGATAAGCAATTCACAAAGAAACAATGGGGAGATATATGTATGTCTTCCAAATGCACAACAACGTCTAGAACATTTAGGATCTTTGTTGGAAATGTTTACATAGGTATTTTTATACCCCAAGCAGACTCCAAAGAATTTTTTCTTAGGTAGACAGAAAATGCTGGAGATGTGATGGAGAAGAAAAAGGTAATTGTGGGGCATATTTTCTGGGAGTGTAAGGAGTTGGCAGACTTTATTAATATTTCCTGCAGACTGCTCTGTCAGAGATAATGGGTGAGCAAGTTGGTGCAAATAAGAAAATGATTTTTTGAAGTATGATACAGAATCAGAATTGCTTAGACATAGTAAGGCCTTGCTGAGTCTAATTATGGTGGCTTCCACAAAAGCAATTGCTAGAAAATGGAAATCAAAGTCTAAACCAACTTTACTAGAAGTACTGGATATAGCAACAGAGATAAAACAACTGGACTTGGGAACTTTAAAAAAGGGTAGGAGCAAATTGCATAGAAAAAATAGGAATTCTGGGAACAATATATGCAGAGGAGGAATGAGGTTTAAAATAAGACAGGATTGGAATGAGCTACTGTATGTAATGTTTGACTGACAATGACAGGATAGATTATAAGTGATGTATAATGTTGGCAAATAAAATGATGTCACTATGGCTTGTAATATATCATGTTTGCAAATAAAATTATGTCAATATGGTTTGTCTTCATTTATATAAATATATGATTGCCCATGTCATACGTATGTGATAATTTAATAAAGATGTTTCTTGTTTAAAAAAAAAAAGTCAGGCTAAAGCTTGATGACACCAGGAAATATTTTTTAAATACATCTGTATGTATATATCTGTCTATATGTCTGCTATATCTCTGTTCATATATATAGCTGTATATGTAGCTATAGATATATATATATATATATATATATATATATATAAAACTGTATATGTAGCGCTATATATATATATATATATATATATATATATATAGAGAGAGAGAGAGAGAGAGAGAGCTACATACAGATATATATATATATATATATATATATATATATATATATATATATATATGCATATATGTGTGTGTGTGTGTGTGTGTGTATATATATATATATATATATATATATATATATATATATATATATATATATTTATAAATATGGGATTAGTACTGTATCTCTGAAGGAACTTTTCACTGAAGCACAAATAGCTGGGCATACTTCCGCAAAAGTGCTTTTTACCGAAAAAGAACTTTCAAGGAAGTATGCCTGCAGCTAGAGGGAGTCGTGGGGGAATGACTGTTGAGGAGATCGTACTATGGTGTGGATAATGGAATATTCCCTTTTCCTCACTGTAGTGCGATCTCAGAGTGAGAATATTAAAGTAGGGGGTGTAGAGGGGCTTAAAGTAGATTTATTGTTTTTTTTTAACGCACTTTAACAAAAGTGCTTTTTGGTGAAAGCGCTTTCGTTAAAATGTGTTCAGCGATTGTGGATTCGGACTATTGAACTTTCATTCAATAGTTCTAGATCCATATATATATATATATATATATATATATATATATATATATATAAATATTACTCTATTCCACTTAAAAAGTTAATAAAGCAGTCTTGCAACTGGACACATTTACTGAATGATAAGAAGAATCGAACTCTAATGTCTGGCATTACCAAATGAGTGTAATCATCTGTGATTTATGAGGAGCAGTGACAAATTGTAGACTAACAGGTGGCGTGTCTGTGTGTGTTTGAATATGTGTGGGGGAATGAATGAGTGGAGTGCTTATGCTAACACAATGCAACGTCCACCAATGGTGATTACCACAAAGGCTGCAGAAAAGGCCCTGTTAGTGCTTGCAGTAATCACAGAGTGATTCAGACACATGTAAACCAGCTGATAATGAGGGCTTTCCTCATTGCTATTAATGTGTCGCTGAATTACTGGCTTCTGTGTCTATGCTAACAGGTCCTTTTTGTCCCAGTTAATTTGCTTGCAGCCAGACCCATTTCTAAATTCTGGCACTGATTTTAGCCAAAAGGCCAAGAAGAGATAGATAGGTAGATAGATAGATAGATAGATAGATAGATAGATAGATAGATAGATAGATAGATAGATAGATAGATAGATAGATAGATAGATAGATAGATCACAGCTGAAATAAGTTCAGAAATATTGACATATAAATTGAAGGTAAATGGCTATATAACATATTAAAGAACAGTTGCAAATAAAATTTATATATTTTGCTTTTAGTTTACTTACTTAATACCCTACCATACTTTACAACATATTGAAGGCAACAAATCTCAAATAAAACTGCAGCAAGCTTCAGGACAGTATAATCTCTGCACATAAAATAAGAGTAGTAAAGCACAACAAGGTGAAACAGACACTCCAGCTGCTCGTATGTACTTTTACTTGACATAAAATAAGAGTCACTGAACACATAATTTATTAATTTGCAGTTTAAAACCAAATCACATAATTTACATTATAAAAACATTCACAAGATGTAAGCTCGTTAAGCTATTTAATGATGGAATTACCAAGCAAACATTCATAAAATATATGGTATGACTAAATAAGTAATCTAATACTCATGTTACACAAAGGAAAAGTCACTTTGCAACATGTGCTCAACTAGAGTGTAAGAAAAACTTTGCTGAAATATTATATATCAATGTATAATTGACTATCATATCAATTCCTAAGGTGTGTGTTGGACACCACTTGCCCACTTATGCTTAATTTACATTGTTTAGGTTTTATTTTTCTGGTCTCATTGCAGACCTCATGTGTAGACACTATACTGGCTAAGGCTGCTTTGCCTAGTTAGCCTAATATCAGAGATGTAGATTTGAATCTATGAAAATTCTTGGATGTTCAATATTAGCAAACCTTCCAGCATCATTCCAGTTGCATTCTCTGGTTAACAACTGTTTAAGAAGGGCTTGTATGGGACAAATGTTTCAAGAGCCTTTTATTAATAGTTTATGGGAACAAGAGCATCCATGTATATGTGTATGTGTCATGTGTGTGTGTGTGTGTGTGTGTGTGTGTGTGTGTGTGTGTGTGTGTGTGTGTGTGTGTGTGTGTGTGTGTGTGTGTGTGTGTGTGTGTGTGTGTGTGTGTGTGTGTGTGTGTGTGTGTGTGTGTGTTTGTGTGTGCACTAATGAAATAGTGAAATACTTGATGAACTGTACTGTAAGGAGTAAAGAGTAAATCATTCCAATAGGTATGAGTGGCTGCTGCGACACTATACATATTTATAATGCTGGCTGTGCTCACCATACCTCTCAGCCTCTTAGAGCAAGAAATCTGGACAATGCCACAAATAATAGGGGGATGAAAACCAAAAAATAGGGACACGTTTTAATTATTGCTTTTACAAACTTATAAAGTTGAGAGACTAAAAAATGTTGCATTAGCATGAATTTTCTGAATGATATAAAGTTTGAAACTCAAATGCTGCCATTATTTTCTGACTTTTGCCTCAATGGTTTGCCAGTAAACCACAATTTTATGAGAAAAGACCAAAAATATGAGGCAAAAATCTGGACATTCTGTGAAAATCTGGACAATTGAGAGGTTCATAGGTTCATAGGTTGGTATTAGGCTATTGGCCCTAGGGCCTATACAAGCCTAACCATAACAATTCCTTGGCTATTTCTTCCCACACTATTTACTTCCCTGGACCCCTGTCTAGCAGGGCGGCTGACGTGATCCCCAAGGTGAATTTCCTTTCTCCCATCCAATCATCAAGGTTCCTTTTGAAGAGGGCCAAAGAGGTGCTCTGCTTGACATGTATGGGCAGTCTATTCCAGAGTCTGGGGAGTCTCTGGGTCAGGAACCTATCCCTCCAGCATGTTTTGTTTATTGTGATGACAAGGTTTAGATCCCTGGAGTGTGCGGATCTGAGGGATTGGGATTTCTTTAAGTGTAGCATGTCCAACAACTCTGGGTTTGACATGGCATTGTATGTTAAGCAGAAATCGTCTCAGAGTAGATGATATGCTACAGAGTATAGCTGGAGTTTTTTAAGGTGGTCAGCATAGGGCATCTGCTTTAGGCCTGTGATTCTTTTAGTGATGTATTTCTGTGGCCTTTCCAGTTGTTGCAGATGTCTTGAGAGGTACATACCAAACGGGGCGTTGTATTCTATAATGGGTTTAATGAGGGATGAGTACAGTGGGACAATGACCTCCTTTTTTCTGGATGAAAGGTCCTTAGTGATGAGGTGTGCCACATAGAAGGATTTCATGATTGTTGTGGCGATGTGGTCCATTGTCCACCTGTGTCCCTAAGTCTCTTATCACACTTTCGGTGTTTAGTGTACTGCCACCTATGTGGTAATTCATGGGTATATGTTTTTTCCCAAAGGGGATAACTATACATTTCTTGGCATTGAGCTTGAGCCCATGGCTTTGGCACCAAGCATCTGTTTCTGTAAGGCCCTTTTGTAGAGTATCCACATCATTTGGGTATTCAATAATGGCTCCCAGTTTGCAGTCATCTGCAAACTTTGTTAGCCGGAGTCCCTTAGTGTTGGCCTGTACTTCAGAGAAGTAGATGCCAAACAAGAGAGGTCCCAGGACTGAACCTTGAGGTACTCCACTTGTCACTTGTCTGGAGCTGGATTTGGAGTCAGCTACTTTTACAGTGTGGGTTCTGTCAGTAAGCCAGTTGGCAACCCATCGAGTGATGTAAGGATTAATGCCCAGCTTAGTATGTTTATCTATGATTCCAGAGTGGCCAATGGTGTCAAAGGCCTTGTCGTGGTCCAGAGAGGCTGTGTGGACTGCCTTACCCTCGTCCACAGCTCTGGAGACTGATTCGAAGAAGTCAATGAGGTTCAGAAGAAAAGATTGGCCCTTCACGAACCCAAACTGAGTGGGGTCCAGTGTTTTAATGTTGCCAATGTCTTTGTTTATAAGTTCCATGATAATACGTTTCATGGCCTTGCAGATCAGGCTTGTCAGACTGATGGGGCTGTAGTTCCTGGGAATCAAGGTGGATCCCCCCTTGTGGAGTGGGATAACTGTAGCTATGCACCACTCAGTGGGCACGAAGCCTGAGGTGAGGATATGATTAAACATGATACTTAGGTGAGGTGCCAGTTCATTTTGTAGTTCATGTAGTACACAGCCCAGGATGTCATCTGGTCCCATGGGTGCTGTATTCTTACCTTTGGGGAGTGCGTTTTTTACCTGTGTGGCCGTTATTACTAGAATTTGGCACACTTCTGTAAAAACATGTTCAACTTAAAACAATATTATAAAACTCCTACCAAACACAGAAGTATACTGCAAACAAACATCACAGCCAATAAATCATCACATGTAAATGGTTGGGACAGTTGTAGTATGTGCATTGAGGTAATTCTAGAGACTCATAGAAACTAACAATAATTTCCCTAAATTGCCAATATCCCTCTTTCTTTAATTTTATAACTGTCTTAAAAAACAAATCCTGATTAAAAGCAAGTCTAAAGCAGAACATTTTTGCAAAACTGTTAATTAACAGCTTGGCAGTAAAGTAAGTTCTTTATACTTTAGCATTTTCTAATTATTGCTAGTACATTTGCATGCATGATTATATCCATATGTCCTGTTTGGTTGTGACAGTTAAAACAAGATATTTCAGCACGTTTGCAGTACACTTCTGTGTTCAGAGGGAGTTTTAAAACAGTACTTTAAGCCAAAAATATAAAAAAAATTTGTACTACAGAAAACTGACTGCAGCCATGAAGATACAACTAGCATTACAAGTACATTTCATTACTCTATCCCAAATTCCATTGCACACAGGCATAGCAGGAAGAATTTTTGCCTCACAGCAAGAGGTTCTTCAGTTTAGTTCCTGGCTGGGGTAACTTCTGCATGAGTCTGCATGCCCCCCTGTGTTTGCACATTTTCCCCCAGGTATTCTGGTTTCCTCCCACATTTCCAAGATATACATTAGGTGGCATGGTCACTCTAAATTGGCTGTAGGTGTGAGTGTGTATGGGGTACAGAAGGCAGAACAAGCATAGCAGGGCTAGCCATTCACTGTGAATGCTGTTTTTAGATGATGGTCATTGGTAATGTGACACTGTAACCCATGTGAAAAAATGGGAAAATGGGGGTTGTGGATGGAGATGAATACCACTGCACATTATCTTTAAGCTAGTTTATCATATGCCATAGAAATTGTACTTTTATTTAATTTAATATTTAATCTTTGTTAACCATGGCAGAGCACTGATCCCAGTGAACCATTTTCAGACTCAGCCTGGGAGAGTGTACAAATGCCAATAAAGGAAAATTTATCAAGAGCAATGCAAATGTGAAAAGCAAATCCAATTATAAATGGAGTTCTAAGGAATGGTGTAACAAAAGAATGTTTATGCAGTGGTTACATCTGAAGATGGTTGTCATGATTTATGCAAATATAGAGTATTTATACTTCTTCTTCTTTCAGATTTTCCCGGTTAGGGGTCGCCACAGCAGATCACCTGTCCACTCATGACTGGCAGTGGAGTTTTACAGTGTTGAGTTGCCAGCCTGGTGCCCAACCTTCCACAGAAGGCACACACATGCATGCACTCATGCCTAGTGCCAATTTAGAGTGTCCAATCCACCTACAGCATGTCTTTGGGATGTGGGAGGAAACAGGATCACCCAGAGGAAACTCATGCGACCACAGGGAGGACATGCAGACTCTGCACAGAAGGCACCCCAGCCGAGGATCGAACCGGAGAACCTCTTGCTGTGAGGTGGCAATGTTAACTGCTGCACCACTGTGGCTGCCCTAAATATAGAGTATTTATACTACTATGAGAAATTTGACCAGGGTATCAGGGAACTTCCCCTACTCTTTGGGGAATGTGCACGTCCCATTCCTAGCGCAGTGGTGGCTGGGTGGAGAATGCGTGAACTGCAGAAGATGACGTAAGGCACAGAGGTGAATGCCAGTAATCTAGATAGAGTAAGAGAGTATGCACAGGATTCGGAAGACATAGTTCAGCAAAACTTGTTTGCTGAATCCAAGAAGGAAGAAGCAATAAATGAAGGATGTATAATTACAACCCTCCAGTCGGGAGTGTTACTGGATGATTTATTAAATGAAATGACACTACAACTGCTACACCCCCCCACACTCTCCCTAACAATATATTCTAACTCCAGGGTCGCACTACAGTGGGGAACAGGGGATATACCTGCCAGGGCTGTTTTTCGGTCAGATGAGTTTTTGGTCATATGGGTTTTCGGTGAAATGAACTTTCGGTCATTTGGTCTCAGTCAAATGGGCTTCTGTCATATGAACTTTCGGTCATATGTAGTGAACCCATATATATACACATATATATGTGTGTGTGTGTGTGTGGGGGGGGTAAGAAGTTGTGAACTGAAACATTATAAATGTAATAAAACTGGGCATTTATGGATGGATTGTGAAATGGATAAAAATTATAGTGAAGGAGAAGAAAAGACAGAGAAAAAATGAGCAAAAAGAAGTGGTGGAAGTTAAAATGGAAGGTAAAAATAATTGATGAGAAAGAAAAAATAAACAAGATGATATAGAAGAAGGTTCTGAAATAAGTGATGAGGATGATATAAATGGGAACACACTAAAATGAAGAAAAATTCTATTGGTAAAAAGAGTAAAGGATAAGAAAACAAAGTTTAAAGTGTGAAAGAGAAAAAGAAAGGAACTGGGTAAGTTAGTAATAAAGATTGTGGAATTATTTCAGAAAATATAATATCAAGGAAGTTAAGAAAAAGGAAAAGCAATAACTTTAGAGTACTTTCTGTGAATGTAAATAATATTAACAATATAATTAGAAGAATATGAGTGGTGGTTATAAAGATTTATCTAAGTGGTAGTTTACTTTTAAAGAAAAATATAAAAAGTGTTTTTAGAATGGCAGACCAGTTGGCATAATGGTTATAGCCCTTGTATTTCATGCACAAGGGGTAAAGGTTCGATCCTGACCTCCAGCCAGTTCATGTCTGAAGTTTGCATTTTCTTCCTATGTCTCTGTGGGGTTCCCCCCACATCCAAAAATCATGAGGACAAGAGCACAGACTCTACATGGTGCCTTATGGGGGAAGAGTTGTACAGACCAACCACATTGGGTATCTACTGTGGTGTGCAGTATTCTCAAGATAGGAGAACAAGGATCACAGACTGTGAGTTGCAGCAGGGTTAGCTATTCAACGGTGTAAAATATGCCTGTAGGTGATTCAGTCATGTTGACTAGTGTTGCCAAAATGGTAGTTACTGGTGATAAGTGGGTTGAGGACTGGTGATAAGTGGGTTGAGGACCCAGCCTACTCTGACCTATGCCAGGGACCCATACTAACACTGGGAGGGGTGTATGTGCCCGTATTGGCCAGTGTGTACCCGCCATAAAGCCCAGCAGGCCTGGGTCAATAAGCAGCTGGCTGGCCGGTGTCTAGTTGCCCAGCCTGGGTTTCCTAGAATAGCTCTGTTGAGTGAAACTGGATGTAAAACCAATCAACCTGCCAAACATGAACTGAGAATTCTTACACTTAAATAGATTCCCTGACAGGGTGCAGTTTGGAAGTGGATGACATGATGATACTTAGGAGGTTGGACTTCCTATGTATCCAAGAGACAAGATGGAAGGACAATGTAGTGAAGCCACTTGGCTTGGAATCCAGAGTCTACTACTCAGGAGGAGGAGGAGAACAGGCTAGAAATGGTGTGGGAATTCTGGTGAGTGAAAGGCTTCAGGAGGCAGAGAGGGATATCATCAGAAGTAATGACAAACTTGTGGCAATCAGACTCCAGTCTAATGATAGGTCGGTATTTATAATCTCAGCTTATGCCCTACAGCCGTGTTGTGATAGTGAGAAAAAGATTGCATTCAAACGTCAGTAAGACGATGTACTAGATAAAGCAGGACAACATGAATTGGTTTTGATAATGAGTAACTTGAGTGCACATATCTGGACAGACTGAACAGGATATGAGGACTGTCTGGGTCCAGATGGGTGTGGCAACAGGAATAAAGAAGAAGAGACCAATCTAGACGTCTGTCTGGTAAATGGCTTGATAGTAGCCAACACATGGTTCAGAAAGAGAGAGAGTCACAAGATCACATACAAGAGTGGCCAACATGCAAATCAGGTAAACTTCCTCCTAAAGAAAGGGCACTGGGGTAGAATCAATGATTGCAAAGTCACCCCTAGTGAAACAGTCAGCCCACAGCATAAACCAATGGTTGCCACAATCAGCTGCAAGCAGTGGTCAGAGAAGGCTCTAAAGTCAACAGAGACCAGGCTGAAAACCTGGAAGTTGACTGGAGAGAAAGTACAACAGTTCAAATAATCACTCAGGGCTCTATCCCCCAAGAAGAGGAGGAAATAGGTGGAGTTGAAGAAGAATAGAGCACCTCAAAACAGCATGTGTGAGGCTTACATAATTGATATGTGGCTGAGCCAGGTATGGAAATAAGGTACATAATGAAAGCTTGTGACGGAATGCAGAAGTTCAGGAAGTCATCAAAATCAAAAAGGAGTGCAGGAAAAAGTGGGAAATAGAAAAGACTGACCAGGCTAGAAAGGAATACTGGTTGGCTAACAATCAAGTTAAGAAATGAGTTGCAGTAGCAAAGAACAGGTCATCAGAGGCACTCTACCAGCTTCTGGAAAGTGACTCAGATGTGGCACAAAGAAACTATATCAGGTTGCAAGGCAAAGACAGAAAGATAAAGAAGATAATCAGACACCCTTCATAAGGGATGCCAGCAACAACCTGCTCACCAGTCCAAACGACATCAAAGGTAGATGGAAGAAGTACTTCCAGCAGCTTCTGAATGAAGAAAACCCCACAGAAGCTGTACTGCTCCAGAAACAGCCTACAATGAGTGAAGAAGAGGAGCCCACCCTAGAAGAAGTAAGAACAGCACTAAGGAAAATTAAGTCAGGGAAAGCAGCAGGCTCAGATGAGGTCACAGCAGATATGATAAAGATGCTGGGTGAGATAGGGGAGAAATGGCTCCTGAGGGTACTAATAGCAGTGTAGAGAGAAAGGCGTATCCCAGATTACTGGAGAATAAACATACTTGTACCGGTGTGAAAACCAAAGGGCCAATCCACAACTGTGGGCAGCACAGAGGCATCATACTCCTGTCATACTGCATAAAAGTTCTGGAGATGGTGACTGATAAACGGACATACAGTGTAGTAAAATGTAAGATGAGAGATGAGCAGTTTAGATTCAGATCAGAATGCAGCACAACTGACCTGATGTTTGCAGTGAGACAGCTAGTTGAGAAGAGGCTAGAGATGAGGAAAGAGTCCAACTGGGCATTCCTAGACTTGGAGAAAGCATATGATGAGGTCCCAAGAAAGCTGATTTGGGGAGTAATGCAGTGGCACAAAGTCCCAGAAATATTAGTAGAATTAGTGCAGGCTATGTACAAGGACCCAATAACTGAAGTACTAACAGTGTTTGTTCTCACAGAAGGGTTCCTAGTGGGTTTGGGTGTGTACTACGGTTCAGCTCTGTACCCACTGCTGTTCATACTGGTGATGGACTACATTAGGAAATAGGTCTGAGGGGACAGATCAATAAAGTTGCTGTATGTAGACAATGTGGCATTACAGGCAGACTCCGAGCAAGAAATTCATCAAAGGATCGGGGAATGGAATGCAAAACTGCAGGCAAATGGGATAAAACTAGACACAGATAAGACAGTGGTAATGGCAGCAAACTGGAGAAATCAGAAGAAGATGAGAATTGAGATAGAAGGGAAGATAGAGGAACAGGTTAATAGAGTCAGTTATCTGGGAGGGGTGGTTGAGGAGAAGGGAAATCTGAATGAAGAGATCAAAGCTAGAAAAAGAGGGGCTGCAGCCAAATGGCATAGATTCTCAGGAGTAGTCTATGACAGAAGAATGCCAAAGAACCTGAAAAGTAAGGTGTTCAAAACACTGGTATGACCAGTACTACTGTACTAAATGAGGACATAAAAGCAGAAGACAAAGTTGATCTAATCAAAGAGAATAGATTACAGTGGTTCAGACACATGTGCAGAAAAGCAGAAGACAATTTGGTGAAGAAGATTTGGGAAAGACAGGAAGAAGGTAAGAGGAAACGAGGACATCCAGCAAAGAGGTGGATGGACTGTGTGAGAGAAAATCTGCGACATTCAGGCATGAGTGTCGAAGAATGCAGGAATGTCACACTGATTCGAGAGAGATTCAGACAACCAGCATTCTATGAGCAACTTCATCTAGTATTGAAAAACAGGACAACAAGGTCACTCTTGCACAAATACCAATTGGCAAATATCAAAGTGCTTTCCCTTTACCCATCACCACAGACATGTCTGTTATTAAACAGACCATTGTTAACAACTGGAAAATAATCTACAGGAACAAGGAATTATTAGAAATTGTTGGCAAAAAAAAATTGCTCACATACAAAAAAATCACTGAACATTAAAAGCATGGTAGAAACTTAAAAGAAATGTAATTCAGACCCAGAAACCTCCACTGGAATTTTTAGGAGCAGTAAATGCAAACATTGCCATTACATTTACACCTGTTCCAATGTTTACATCCCTGATTGGTTACCAGCAGCTGAAAGCCTAGAGGCTCCAGGTACAAACCATCTCTGGCAAAGCAGTAAGGTTTAGGCAAAAACAAGAATGGCAGTCAAATTTTTATTCGGATATCACAAGCGCTTTCACTCTGACTCAAATGCAGGGCTTTTGCAAGTGAAACCCAAAATACATTGTATTCAACCTTATTTAAGTAAATCCCTTCTTAAAAGGCGCCAAAATATTTAAAGTGCTACACACATTTCAAACCTTCCATATAAAAAATCCACTTTAACAAGGTAAACAATGAAACACTTTTGGAAATATAAAATCCAAAACATATGTAAAATATATGTGAGCTAATAATGACCAGTCCATAACCACTTCCTAAGATCCAAAGTGTTTATGTCCATATATATAGGGGAAGTATATACAACAATAGCACCTATCTACACCTATAGGTGCTTATAACTTCTCGGCTCTATCCACTAAGTGTGGTTTTACTGACACATGTTCGTTCAAGCCCAGCTGCTAGGAAGAATTTTGTTTCAGTTGACAAAAGGTCTCTGCAATATAACCAATTCTCCCAGTCCCCACCCCTTGGGTCTGGGAAAACTTGTTCCAGAATTCCAAATATGAAACCCGAATGTGCAGGCTCCATTTGCAGGTGCCTACACAATGCATTGTTCAAGTTCCCTCTCCTAATACTGTAAACATGTTCATAAAAACGTTTACCACGTGCCCTTTCTGATTTACCCACATAGAAGCTTGTGCAGTCCCTACAATAGGCCAGGTACACTATGCCCTTAGTTGCACAGGTCCCCTTCCTAATGTGGACAGTACTCCCCTCGTAGTTGTCCAAGGTGACACTGGTACGTTCTGATATGTATTTACACTTCCCACATCTTCCACATTTTCTTGTTCCTTGCTCACTCCCAGATCTATCATAATAATTTTTCCTTTCAAACACCCTCTTTAAGTTGGCTCCTGTTTTGAAAACAAAGTTGGGGCACTCTCTCACCTTGTGTACAATATATTTGTTGAATTTCAACAGCTTCCAATTAGATTCAATCAAGTCCTTAACCTCTTTAGAATCACAGTTGTATTTCAGTACCGTAGATCTCCTGAAGCTGTTCTGGTCTCCTGTCAACACCACAGGACCACTTGTAACAGTACTACCTAATAATGGCAAGTATTTTACACCCCACCCCGCTTTAACCTCATCAACAACTGCTTCAATGAAAGCCACTGGGTAGCCTCTAACCTTGAAAAGATCAGAAATAAATTTAATTTCAATTTTAAAATCTTCCCTTTCAGAGGCCATTCTGGCCGTAGTGTAAAAAAAAAAGTGTATGTTTCTTTTAATTTTTAACAATGTATTTTTTTAAACAATGTAATTATTAGGCACTAATTGGTTTATTGTTAGTTGTATATGAATGCTGGGAAATATTGATTATATTGTTCTGAAGAAGTCCCTATGAGAGGGATGAAAGTGCTTAACTACTGTGTTTTTATTCAATAAAGGAGTGTTTTCCACAAGAGGTCTTTGCTGTTCTTCCTCCCTTTTGGTTACCTGGTTTGAGGACATTTTCAGTTACTTTTATACTGTGATTATTTACTGTGCACTAAACTACACTGTTGTACTGCAATTGTCTGCTTTACTGTGTCTCTTAAATCGAATTTTATTTCTGTTATCCACTGTTTACAAAGCTTTTTTTATTTTCACTGTTTGTTAATTATTTACTGCTAATTTTCACTGTTTTAAAGCCATCTGATGTGCTTGTTCTGTTTTTTCCACCAAGCAGTGTTTAAATAACTGTCTGTTAACTGTTTAAAACATTTTTAGAGACTCCTTGCTATTTTCTGCTGTTTTAATCATTTTTTTTACTTTCTTACTGCTATTTTTCTGCTGTGCTAAACATTCTGTAGTGTTTCCCACTGAAACTAGGGTGGCTAGTAGCTGTAGCTTAGTCCAGATACAGGCTTGCTGCTTCCGGAATGGTTTGTAGTGGTTTGTTTGTTCTGAGCATGTTTTCCAGGCCATCGTGGATTGGAAGGGGCCTATCTGCACTTTTGTGAAAGAATTGTGCTGATTGGGACCTGTCTGGTAAATGGAGGCCAGCCTAGGGCTAGGAATAAGCATCCTCATTGGTCATTTTGAATCTTTTTAATGTTTTTCAAGTTTTTAGCTTCTGGTATATAGGCCCTGCATTTAAGCAGGTTTCTGCTTGTTTGAGCATCATGCAGCACTGCTTACTGCCTTGCAACTGTGTGCCTAAGCCAGACAGTTAAATTCAATAAATTTTGCCTAAAACCCAGGCAGAAATATCCATCCACTGAGCTCCTCTGTGATTGATTCTGAAAACCCACCCCTAGGGATAACAGTCTTCGACCTAGCATTATGGACAGTTGGACTACCCTTGCTTCTCCTGGCAACCTTGTTGACTTGAGTCTCTTGAGGCAGTGTAGCAATTGCCTCATGTACGCAGACAACCCTCTACTAATAACACAGTCTAGTACAGAGTGAGAGAGATGTATTTACACCAAGAATCTATAATCCATGCTCTCTCTGTCTCTCACTCAAAACAGTAACAAGGAGAAGGTTGTCAACTCACCCACCACTACATATGCATAGTACCACTTCTGATACACATACCACTACTCACACATAGTAGACATCAAACACGTAAATCCACATACGTGGGGGTTCTCTCAAAAAATTTATAGAAACACCAGAGACTTCCAAAACACAAGACTGCTACAACTAACATAGTCCCCACAGCACCCATGACACAGCAACACCAGTGTCTCATCCACCAGGCTCGTAAAGTGTAATACTCAAAAAACAAGTTTTCTTGTCATTGGAGACAAAATAGTGAGACACACAGATGTCCCACTCACCAGGATGGACAAAGAGAAAGTCATGGTCAGCTGCCTGTGCAGTGCCAGGATTCGTCAAATCACACATGCACTCAGGTCTCTCAGCAACAAGTACCGTTATGACTCTGTCATAGTTCTTGTTGGTTGTGAATGACCTGAAACATACCTCACTGGACTATATGAAGAAAGACATGGTTGAGCTCTCTGAGTATGTGTCCCAGGCAGGTATGTCCCTCGCCTTAAGCACCATATTACCCTCACCTAGAATGATGCCACAGTATAAACAAAAAATGATTGATTTCAATTTTTGGTGTCATTCAAAGGGGATCCAGTTCCTATCAGCCTGGAAAGCCATGGTCGACAAACCTTACTGCTTTGCCAGAGATGGTTTGCACCTGGCACCTCTAGACTTTCAGCTGCTGGTAAGCAATCAGAATAAAATAACGGTCATGCTGCTAAATGCTAGGAGCTTAAACCAAAAACTGCACTCCCTGGAAGCACTTCTATCATTAGAAGATGTAGATTTCTGTGAAGTCACAGAAACCTGGTTCAAGGCCTCAGACAGCACTCCGTTCTTGCAGCACTACAGTGCTTTCCACACCTGTAGACCGCAAAATGAATGTATGAAAACCAAAGGAGGTGATGTTTCAATCTATATTAGAGATAAATTCACCTCCCTTCTAGTTAGGCTGGACAACTCCATGGAGTTACTTCAGGTCCAGCTTACAGTGGGTAAGACCCTCATTCAAGTCATAGCCAGTTATAAATCCCCCTCCACTGGTAGTGACATCCATGAAGCCTACTTGACCAAACTGCAGACAATCCAAATTTTACCAAACACTCTGGTTATGAGGAATTTCAATTATCCCACCATCAGCTGGGAAACCTAAGCTAGCCCTAACTTGCTAGTGCAAAAATCCCTTGGCTTTGTTAATTCAAATGCTCTGGATAAAATTGTCCATACCCCAACAAGAGGAACAAACATTCTAGATCTGGTCCTCACCAACATGTCAAACAGATGTATTGCCGCAACTGTCAGACCCTCATTAGTTAAATCTGACCACAAATCAGTCACCTTCAAGCTGGCACTAACACCAGAACTCACAAAGGGTGGAGTCAGACTACAAAACTTCACCAAGGCAAACTATACCCTCCTAGGTGAAGGTATAAACACATTCCAAGCCCCACCCTAAGCTGAAAGTGGTAACTACGCTGAAGCTTACACTAAAGCCCTGGACAATCACTTGCATAAGTGTACAAATTCGGATTTACCAGATAGAATCAAAGCCAGAGCCCCAAGTAAAAACAAGCTGCCATCATGAGCATCTAGTATCAACAAACTTTACAATAAACTCAAAAAGCTGTTGTCCAAGAAAACAAAGACAAGGCCCCAACAATGGAAAAACACTCTTCTCAGCCTCAACAGGCAAGTAAGGTAACTTGTCAAATCTTTCAAGGGCTGCTTTGAGAGAAACATAGCAAGTGCAGCCAAGGATAACCATAAGGCCTTTTACAGCTATGTATGTAACCTAAAGGGTAGGACTCAAGCATGTGCAGAACTAGTGGCCAATGATATCACATACACTGACCCCATTGAGATAGCAAACCTGCTAGCAGATAGGGATGGTGAAAATTTCACTCCCTTATCCCCTCCTAACTTACAACAAACCTTCCCTCAAACTTCACCCTCACCCTACATATCTGAAGACCAGGTCCTCAAAGTCCTGTCCACGGCAAAGAACATGGACTCTATGGGACCAGATGACATCCCAGGCTGTCTTTTAAACAGGATAAAACATGAACTAACATCAACATCAAGTACCCTTTTCAGTCATAGCCTAACCACAGGGTTTGTTCCTGTGGAATGGAGAACTGCTACAATTATTCCCCTCCACAAAGGTAGCCTAGCAACAGACCTGGGGAATTACAGACCCGTAATCTTGACCAGCCTAATCTGTAAGGCCATGGAACGTATCATTATAGACCTCATAAATAAAGACATATGTGACCTCCAAGCCCTGGACCCTGCTAATTTGGCTTTGTGAAGGGCAGATCCTGCCTATTAAATCTGGTGGATTTCTTTGAAAGTGTGACTAAGGCCACTGATGAGGGCAAATCTGTGCACACAGCATACCTCAACTTGGCAAAGGCTTTCAACACAATCCCACATTCAGGTATTACCGATAAACTTACCAAACTGAATGTAAACACCCTCCTTGAAAGGTGGGTTGCCAACTGGCTCAAACACCAGGCACACACTATCAAGGTAGGTGACTCCACATCAACCAGCAGACCTTTTACCAGTGGGGTGCCACAGGTGTCAGTGCTGGGCCTCCTATTGTTTGGTATATACTTCTCAGAAGTTCAGGTCAAATCTAAGGAGTTGTGGCTGACCAAGTTTGCAGACGACTGCAAACTACAATCATTGAATCCCCAAATGATGTCAGTATACTCCAGGAGAGTGTCACACAGACCAACAACTGGTGTATTAGTCACAGTCTCAAACTAAATGCAAAGAAATGTGTCATCATTCCCTTCGGCAAAAACAATGTCCCTTCACACTATCAAATCAACAGCAATAACCTAAGTACCCATGAAGTGGTAAGGGATCTGGGATCACAAGTTGACTATGACTTTAACTTTGACCACCATGTGTCTACTATTGTAAGGAAAGCTTTCTACATAGCACACTTGATTAGTAAAGGCATCACCTTGAGAGCAAAAGAAGTTATAACCCCCTTATACTCAGTTGTCCGGCCCATAATTGAGTACAGCACCCCATTCGGCATGTACTGTACTAAGCACCTGCAGCAATTAGAGAGACCTCAGAGGTTTCTAACAAAGAAGATCAAGTGGCTCTAGCATGTGTCTTACATAAACCGATTAAAGTCCCTGTCACTATACTCCATATTGTATAGACTTCTTAGGGGAAACTTATACCTGGCCAACAGAGCAATCCAAGACCCAAACCTAATGAATTGGTGCATATTTGTAAACCAAATGGCACTAGGGCTATACATTCCAGGGACCTAAATATGGCCTGTGATTTAAATAGGACATGCTGGAGGCACTGGTTTATCTCCCAGTGACTGTGGCATCTTTGGAACAGGCTACCAATTCATGTGAAATAGAACACCTCTGTGACACTGTTCAAGAGGAACCTGGATGAGTGGATGGGGCACTGTAAATTCATACAGAGGATAGGGCCCACAGCCCTCCTGGACATGGGCAGTCATCAGTAAATGCAGTTTTGGGTATTGACTAGAATTTCTATGGTATTACATTGAGATGAAATGGCTAGGCTTAAAATGACCTCTGGGTCAATAGTCTAGTAATCTCCTATGATCTTATGATCCTATGATCAAAAGGAAGGACACTAACAATGCTTTGGCTAAACATGCTGGAAGTTGTATAGATTTCAAGAAGTTCAACTTTCTTGTGTTAGATCAAGTTGAACTGGAAATCCTTATTTGCAATCATAATGTTTTGCTGGAATGCCGAGAAGCTGAGTGTCAGCTGCGACTTGCCACAGACAAAAAACAGGGTTGAATGAACATATTAACCTCAAGTGCTTTTTATTGGCACAGAGGTTATGATTATGTCTCTTGTTCATCTTATTTTTTTTATTATATAGCATCTTGTTTATCTTTTTTTTTATTATGTAGCAGTTTCCCTTGTTTTATCTGCCTGTATATTTAAAATACCAGAACTACATTTTATTACATTAATTTATGTTATATTATATCAGATCACAAATCAGGTTTGATTTGACAGGCTTAGGCATGCATATGACTTTACGATTTTCACTTTATCTACAAAATATCCTCATTTCAATGTTTGTACTTTGATTTGTCAGAAAAAGACACATGACTACAGAGTGTGAGAGTGATGTCAGATCTCATTTAAATGTTTGCACTTTGATTTGTCAGAAAAGTCACATGATTAATTGGACAGGTTTTAAATACACGATGAAGAGGTTTTTAAAACATTTCTGAAGAATTTATACATAAAGAATTGTATAAGACAGGGATGTCCAATGAGTTGCATATTATTTTCTTTGGTTATAAATGACATAGTATGTGAGGTAAACTTTAACATGAAAGATGCAGTTTATATAATGACTGAGCAAATAAGAATTCCAGTTGTGTTGACTTATGTAGATGACATTATCGGACTGCAAAAATAAAGTTTAGATAAAAGAAGTAACATTATGCTTATACAAATGTTTAAAGGCAATAGGCATGAATTTAAGTAAAGAAAAAACAAAGGATTGTATGATGCATACCTCTCAACTGTACAGATTTTCACAGAATGTCCAGATTTTTGCCTCATATTTTTGGTCCATTTTTTATAAAATTGTGTTTTTCTGGTAAATTAGTGGCAAATCATTAAAAATTGAAGTTAGAAAATAATGACAGACATTTGAGTTTCAGACTTCATACCCTTCCGAAAATCCATGCTAATACAAAACCTTTCATTCTATCAAATTTCTAAGTTTGTAAGAGCACTATTTAAAAATGTCCCTATTTTGGGCCTTTGTCCTACTTTTATTCATGGCTTTGTCCAAATTTCTTATTCTAAGAGGTTATTGCCTACCTAGAGATGATCTCTGGTTGACTTACAAAGCCATGTCTGACCCAGTTCTGTTAGAAATGCTACATCTAAAGAAATCCCAATCCCTCTGCACCACACACTCCAGAGACCTCAACCTCATTACCATAATCAACAGAACATGCTGGAGGGACAGGTTTATAACCCAGAGACTGCCCATGCTATGGAATAGACTTCCCATACATGTCAAGCATAGCACCTCACTGGCCCTCTTCAAAAGAAATCTTGATGAGTGGATATGCAATAGAAAATTCACCCCGGGGATCACTCCAGTGACTCTACTCGACAGAGGCACTAGGAACTAAGGTTGGGTGGCACGATGCTAGGGTAATCCTATTGGCTAGGCTTGTAAAGGCTCCAGGGTCATTAGCCTAGTACACACCTATGAGAGTTATGGTGTGATGCATTAAATTTTAGTGGTATATATTTCACAAAGAATTACATTTCTGTGCTAGGTCTAAAATTTGTAAAGAAAAATGTAAGTTGAGTCCAATGAGGAAAAATAATAGAAGAATTATAGGACATTTGTGCTTTTTGGAAAACATATAAGTTTATGCTTTTTTATAAATAAAGGACCTCTACTCCATAGATGCCATGGGATCCTTTGCATCTGCCTGAGCTACCACCAAGTCAGACAGATGGGGCCTTGGTTTGGGGTCTCATATGAAAGGTGACACATTCAGGAGTGTTGCTGGTGTGGGAATAGAACCTACAGCTTTCTGTACCAAAGGAACGTGTGTTACCTGTTATACCACTGACATTGCTGATCTATACTGAAATTTAAACTAGCTAATTTAAGTGGCACATAACCTCCATTCCTGTCACCATTGCTGCCAGGTTATGATTAGAAATTAACAAGTAAGGACACACACACAAAAGATGGCTGATAAGAGTAAAAGAGACCAGTGTCCTGTTGGAGCTGTGCTGCACAATTCTAGATCTACAGAAGTGACAAAGGGACTGTGGAACGAGATATGCATTCATAACTCTCAACTGTCCAGCTTTTTGCAGACTGTCCAGATGTTTGCCTCATATTTTTGGTCTGTTTGTGCTTTTCTGGATTTTTGTGGTAAATCATTGAGGAGTGAATTCACTAAATAATCACAGGCATTTGAGTTTTATACTTCATATTCTTCAGAAAATGCATGGCAACACAAGACCTTTTATTCTAGCAACGTTTTAAGTTTATAAGAGCAATATTTAAAATGTGTCCCTATTTTGGGGGGGCTTTGTACCCCCATTATTTTTGGCTTTGTCCAAACATTTTGTGCTAAGAAGTTGAGAGGTATGTATGTAGCACAGTCATGGGTCTACAAAAGTGGAACACACAGCTGACCCACCATTGATATGCTAGCCTGCTGCATGTTGCTTTCCCCATGACTCACTAGGTGACATGAGAATTGTTTGCCTGTAGATTTGTAATTGTTTGACAATATTCTAACTATTTATCTATACCACCATTCTGATGTGAGTTACACTGTGCCTCCCATCCCTCACCAGCCATGTTTTTTCCCCATAATTTAGTGAGTTAGGTTACTAGGACAGTTGTAATGTGCCACCTTCCCTTCTGGCCCACACTGCAGTCCTGATTTTTAGCATCCCAGTAGTAATACCTTACCTCTCCTGCCATGAACTTAAGCTTACCCCCAATACTGGGTGATGGAATTTTTTTGTGCAGTTTGTACTGATCACTTTTTTTCCTTTACTGGAAGTTCTGCAGCCCAGGTTTCAAGTACCATCAAAGTCCACGTATTGCAGTGTCATGAGAAGCAACCCGACAGTTCCCTACTTGCAGTATTCCCAGGGACATCCAATATCCTGGTTTATGGTAACCCAGATGGGGGCAGTACTGCTCACTAGCCCTCTCTCCCTCTAACCTTCCCCCAGCTACACAGTCTAAAACATCTGTCTGTGACTATCTTCTGGGAGGACAGGATGACTAATAGTTTACTTTGAACTCAGAAGATATTTCACTTGTCCACTCACTGAGCAAATTAAACCCTCCACATAATGTACCCTTATTTTTGTCATTGATATATAACATGGATTCTGCTTTCATAGTTTTAGAATATTTCCACTTTGCTCTTCCATATCCATTTAATCCAACTAGAGCATATACTGCTGCATTATAATCAAGTCAGTTCTACTTAGGAAGGATTCTTTCAAAGGCTGTGTGTTTTGTTTCTATAAACTTAACATTTTCTAGAAGATGGCATAAAGTTAATTTAATTTATAATGTGAGTCATTTACACTGTTTTGTATATATATTTTTTTTGTCCAGCTTTAAACACAAGTTTCATGCTGCAGTGAGAGAACTGACCCCACGCTGTGATATTACCTTCATTCAGTCAGAAGAAGGCAGTGGAAGAGGAGCTGCCCTCGTCTCAGCTGTGGCATACAAGATGTCTTTCCTGATTGGCCAGTGAATGTTAGCGAAACTGGAAGAAGAATGCCATATGTGAGAAGGCTGCTCCAGGCACACTTCCGCTTTTGCTGGAAAAGTCACAAGAAGCAAGCCTTTCTGCAATGGGTTGCATCCAGGACTGAAGCCAATGTATACTTTTTCCATGGGTTGTATATTGTTATGTCTGTCATAATGTGCACAAAGCACAAACAATGCAGTATTCTGTTCAAAACTGTAAAGTCGCAGTATCAGCTGAACATTGCAGAAAAAAATAATGCAGTGCCAAGATCAACATACATACCTCAGACTAGTGATCACTTTGCCAGAAGAGAGCTTTTCTATCATAATCATAATTCATTTCAGAACTTTGTAAATATGTTAATATGCAAACGTGTCAGAAAGTTTTCTTTTCTGTATTTTTTTTTCTTTTCATGTTGTTCTGCAGCCCCTACATTTTATTTGAAAATTAAAGTTTATCTAAGTTATTTAAGAGCAACTACAGCTGAAGCAGGCTGTTTTGAAACCAGGGTTATTCCCAGGATTTTTGGATTTGTATACTAACTTCCAGACTGCTGCTCCTACTTCCTTCCCAGACATTATAAGTGCCTTTTTTCTGATATGGTATTAAAACTGTAGTATATATACTAACTGTAACACATTAAAAGCCTTTATGCTGATAGCCACCAATGTAACAGCCATATATCATTCTGGACATAGTTATCCTCTTTGCTGGCTAACTTATTCTGTTTTTTACATGTTCAAAGTTTGTATATTTGGTGGTCCTATGTTGGGGAAAAATGTACCCTTAAAAACGGTACACCAAGTGTTACATAGTGTGTGCCTGACTAAACCCATGTTTGAAACTTTTTTTGCTTAAACTGCAGTGCAGAAAAAAAGCAGATGGTTCACAGATTTATAAAGACCAAACTGAGTTAAGCATTTTCTGCTGAGATGTATGATTACAGCTATATCAGCAACAAATGTATAAGGATCAGGGCAGAGATTCTTCTTCTTTGAAAGATTTTCAGTGTAGCACTGTTGACTCTAGTCTGTTGGCGGTGGAAGAACATGAAGTAGACAACGGGAAAGTGTGAGAGGGAATCAAATGCCCTGCATGTATGTACATATGCATGTCTAGCGCACTAGGAATTTAAGAAATGCATTACATAAACCATTTACGGTAAACAAAAGGAGACAAAGGTAATAAAACCTAAGGCTTCAAGATAAAGCTCATTAGCTGCTCACAGCCTTAATACTCTCTGCTTAATTGGCTATAAACATACTTTAAAAGAGTTTAGCTAAAAATGAAATCCACAAGATGCAGAGTTTGTGTGCCAAGATTAATGAGCACCATCAACTGCTTTATATATATTGATTTCTATTACAAGAATGAAAGTTCAGTACTTCGAACTTGTAATAGGAAGCCTGCCTCATTTCTGCGAAAATTCACATTAACGAAAGTGAACTTTTGCGTAAGTGCACTTCACCGAAAACACCGCAGCACAGTGGAGGACATAAAAAAACAGCTATGTCCTCCACTATGGTGCGATAGTCACGGACCTTAGGGTTAGGGCACGGGTTAGGGTAAGAGGATAGTTAGTAAAGCTATCCCCTTACCCTAACCCATGCCCTAACCCTAAGGTTCATGACTATCGCACCATAGTGGAGGACATTGCTATGTCCTTCACTGCGCTGCAGTCATCAGGGACCTTAAGGTTAGGGCACGGGCCACAGTAAGAGGATAGCCCTACAGGCTATCCCCTAACTATGACCCATGCCCTAACCCTAAGGTCCATGAGTACTGCACAGAAGTTCAGTACAACACCCGTTCATTGAACTTCGCGTAAGTGCACTTTCGATTAAGGTCACTTTCACTGCAGTGAGCATTCCATGCACTATTTGAATTTGTGAAAATTCAATCTAGTGTATGGAACCCATATATATATATATATATATATATATATATATATATATATATATATATATATATATATATATATATATATATATTCATATATGAATGTGATCTGGACTTCTTACTGTGCCTTAAAACTGTACATGCAGATGTTTCCCTGAACTCTAACTGCATTGCAGATAATAGTGCTTAATCTTCTTGGTGGTTTGTCTGTCAATAGGGCATTCATCCATTCAGACTATCACCCTTCCTTTAGAAGCAGCCCTATGTCAAACTTCAAAGCTGTCTCATTGGTGTAAATCCTTGTTTCTTTGGCCATCCACTGTTAGAACCTACCCTTTGTTCTATAATTACAAGTTTTCCAGGCTAGTATGCCTAGCCTTTTAATGTAAAATTTGTCAGTTTTTTTTAAGTCAAACTTTTTGGAGGTTGCAGCGTCTTTCAGACACTGATGTTAACAATAAAAAAAGAAATGAGCAGACGAGCGAGGTATTAAGTCTTGAAGCTCTTTACTTTCATTTATATTTTGAGCTGAAGTACACATTTGTAAAAGATTACAGGTTAGGCATGTGTACTATTCTGCAACAACTCCTTCACCATAAAAATGAAAAGTACACATTTTTAATTTATTATTATCACTGTTGTTATTATTATTATTATTATTATTATTAAATATTGTCGGAAGCCGCAAGTTAAAAAAAAAGTAAATAGCTTCACTTCAATCTCTACGGAGGCTTAAGAATGTGTGCCAGGTATTTCCCTCACCTTCCTCACCAGGCACCTCCTCTAGGTTTATGTTCTTCATATGGGGCTCTGCAGAAAATGAAGGGGTAATGCACTCAAACACTAGGCATCATTTTTTTAATAATCATAAGGGTTTTAGCTGAGAAACCGCAGCAACAAGCAAAGTGGGGTGTTTCTCAGCTATGCTCCATCTGGATTTTCTTAGTTGCTCAACACGGTGCCACCAAATGGCAGGCACAACCTAAACTCTGTAGGTAACCTATTTACAATTCTCCTGTCTAACTTTCAACTAAGCACTGACTGTTCAGTGCTGAAGCTATATGTAGCCTTTTGAATTGTCCTTTGGTCTTGCTTAACTTATTGTTCTTGAACAGTTTGCTGAAAGTTTGACAACAACAAGTCCACTTTAGAACAAAGCGACTACTATCTCATAAACTGTGTGGGTGGGATCTGATTAGTTGTACCATGAACAACAATGTGATATACAAAAAACAAGCTGGCCAACTTTGCTGCAGGATAAGCTTATCATTTGCCATTTTCAAAATGCTCATTTGATGCTTTGCATGAGCAGCTCAGCAAGGTCGTTACTTGCTATATGCCAGGAGGTAGACACAATATGACAAATGCCCTTTTTATGGAAGAATGAATGGAAGTCAACTTCCATTAATTTTTGTCAGTATCACTTGCTGCTTGCTGTGTCATTCCATTACAGGCAAAAATGTTTCTTGGTACATCGGTGGTCTCACCTGAATTAGCAGAGCTCATAGTAAAGACTTCTGGCCATTTAGAAAATATATCAACTACCATCAAAAATGTTATCTTGATAAATGAGCCAGCAAAATTGACATGCCTCCACTGCCAGGATGATGTTGGCAATTCCCATGGATACATTGGTGAACATTGTATATGGCAGCAGTTACATTTCATTGCCAGCTGTTCTATCCCTTGGTCACTCCCTGGTCACCATGCAGAACTTCAGCCAGTGCTTTCATTTTTACTATTTCTAAGATGGCCATTACAAAATTCTTCTAGCATTCTGGATCATAATGCAGTCAATATGACATTCTTTAACCCCTAAATCATGCAGCCAGCACTTAAATTAAGTTCATCTGGTCTTAGATAAGTCAGCAAACAGAGATTTGTATTTGGCAGTCCTGCCATTTTGTAATATACACTTGTGATAAGATTTTATCACATCTAGGGTATATTTTCACTATATCTGCTGTAACTGGCAGACTGTCGATGTGACTGTAGAAGAGCATTTCTAACAGTTCTTTTTCTTCATGCTCATCTTCTACAATCTCCAGTTGTTGTTGAACCACACCATCAGCATTTAATGGCATGTCATATATTTATTCTCAATCTTGTATTGGAACCCAGCAAAAAAAAAAAAAAGGCCCGTCTTATTGAGTGATTCTGCTCCTGTATTTAAAATTGGAATTGGTACCCTTCTGCATTCTAATGGTACAATTGAACTTAAGGAGACTATGTCTTCATGGTTTTGCAAGGCACATCCAACACCCTGTGCTATCTATCCATTGGTTGTAATGCAGTAGGATCATTTGAAATCAGATAGAATACTTTGAACAGTAAATTGGAGTCCATGGATGACCCCTATCATCCCTGTAGTAAAATAAATGGCAAGTCAGACTTTGTGAGGACCCTACAAAACAGTTCTGAGAGGCCTAATTCAATTGAACTTCCCATGATAACTTGGCCACAGTCTTGACATTTAACTGTTATGCCTAACTCATCCTGAGCATTTGACAGACTTCCCTTTGAAGCTATAGTTTCAATACGTTCTACAT